>NC_079135.1:38215440-38515440 GCF_945859705.1 Episyrphus balteatus
ACTACAACGGCCACTTTTTGCAAAAAATCAAAAAGTGAAAATTTTCAAATTGATTTTGTAACCGTTTTTCAAACCACAAAATTAAAAATAATAATGCAGAAAGCTTATTGGTTTTTTGGTTCAAAAAACAATTTTTGTAGTTTTTTCCAAAAACAAATAGCACTAGAAAGAAATAAAAAATTTTTACTTTTGTAAATTTCCCACTTTTTCACTTTTTAGGTCATTGTTGTTATGGCTTAATTCTAGTTAAGCCTTAACTACATTGGCTCAAAAAGTGAAAAAGTACAAAAGTGAAAATTTTCAAACGCATTTTTGTATAGTTTTTTGGCCTGAAAAATTAAAACAAATGATGCAGAAAGCTTATTTTTTGGTCTAATAAACAATTTGTATACCCTTTTTCACAAAACAATTGCGCAAGCCAGAAAAAAAATATTTTCACTTTTGTACTTTTTCAAAAAGTGGTGTATGTAGTTAAGCATTTATTCTTTCAATTTTAAGAAATTAATCTTAAGAATGGGCAGGTTCAGAAAAGTTACGGCCTAAATATTTAGGTGATTTCTCGCTCTCTGATTGGCAAACTGTCAAAAAAAAATCCTTCCAATTTAGGTAATTTTATTGGAAACCTGACTGGAAAGTTAGGCAAGAAAATTTTACCTAAACATTTAGGAAAGTTTTTTTTTGGCAACATGACAGCTGATTATTTTTAATTAATGAATTACGTTAGCAAAATTAAATCGTATTTGTTTGAAAAACGAGTAAAAAGTGCTTTACCGGTTATAATTAATATTATTTATTTATTAAAGAATAGTGAAATTTGGTGTCTGCCCCATGCGATCTGTAAAAATCTTAAGTAAATTTCGATATTTTGACAATAATGAAACATCCAAACAAATTTAGTCAATTTACCTTTATTGCCGTTCAGAAAATGACTAATATTTCCTGAACGTGCCCAATGTATAAGTTTTGGCTTTGTTTTTTTTTTTAGAAATTTTGAATGCTTCAAAATTCCAAAAATTAAAAGTTTTGAAAAATCGTTTTCAATTCATCGAAATTTCAAAACAAAAAAAATTTTAAAAAATTTAAATACTTCATTAAGGCAGACCTTTAAAAATTTCAGTCCTATAATATTCCACTAATTATTCCATCCATAATCATTTGGGATTTTTTCCATTTAGATTTTGACATTTTAAAAATTCCCACAAACTACACCATCTTTAAAAAATTAAATATACCTTGAAAGTTGAAATGCAAAAAAAAAAAAACTGGCTTAAAATGGCGCCCGATGTTTAACACACAGATCGCCTTGATTTGATTTATCATCTATTTTGTCTCTAAAAAAAAATTGAAGTGTGTAATAAATTCGTTAATTTAGCGATTTATATAGGTTTGATTTTGATTAATTAAAGGCCAAATAAGTGAAATTACATTGACATTTCAATGTCGTCGAAAGTGAATTGTTTTTCAAAATAAAATTTAAATAAATTTTATATTTACTTTGTCTGAAACCAAGAAGTGAAAACATCTTTTTATATGTATGACTATTTGTGGGGCTTTTGTGATTTGTGTGTGAGCGATTTTGGCTATTTGGTAAATGATTTTTGTTTTTTTCCACTTTTTCTCTCCTCAATTTTATAAATTTTTAAACTTATTTATTCGATATAATCTGCTTAGTTATTTGTTACAAAAGTTACTTATTTTTAACCATTTTATTAGTGTTTTCAATGTTGTGCAATCAATACATCAGAGTTTTTCATTTTTCTTATTGAAGAATCGTCGTCGTCTCCTCTGTCCATTTCCCAGACGTCAGTCAATCTCTACACGAAATTTTAGAAAGCAACCATTTCATCGACAAAACTTCTTGAATTTTAATATTTTAAATAATACAGACAATTCAGTGATTTGCTTGGGATTTGTTTGATACTCGTACAGAAAAAATTATTTAAGAAAAAAACAATGACAAAGCACTGTGATAGCAAAAAAAAAGAAAATTTGTGTAAATTGAAATAAAGGAACTCTTGAAAAAAGGTATGTTCAGAGGTTTTTTTTCTTTGATATACATAAAAACCTGCCATTGTTATGGAGTCTCACAATATTTAAAAATATTCCAACTTAATAAATTGATTCAAAAAGGCTACCTACCTACTTTCACGAAATTAAATTAAAAGGGAATTTTATTTTTTTTTTTTCTAAATTAAAAGACGTGGACCAAGAGTTTTTTTTTTTAGGTACCTAGACAAAAGTATATTATAAAATAATAAGGTCAATGACAAATAATGTGTGTATAGAGGAGTGGGGAGCTTTGAAGAGTATTTTGTCGAAAGATAAAAGACCCACTCGAAGGTTAAGACAATCACAATGAGCTTATCAATTATGAATATTATATTTTGGACAGCAAAATTGTTATTTGTATAGATTATTTTGTTAAAAACAAAAAAATAAATAAATTCAATAACAATTTGAATTTAGAATTTTGCATTTTGAATTTGCTGTAGACTCAGACTAGCATAGTAGGTAGCTTTGTATGTACATATACATTTTTTGAGATTGCGTTTAATTCGGTCCCTAATATGATTTTATTTTAACTTTATAGGTATTGCATTTAAAGTTGAATAAAGTTATGATTTAAAGAATTGTAATGTTTTGAAAACATGATTTCAGATAAATATTTTTCGATAACTATTGACTTATTTAGGTTGCATTGTTCGTTCAAGCAGTAGCCACTTTACCTAATCTTTTTGATAATTTATTTTACTTTTTATAAAAACGCTTGTATAGATCTGAATGAGTTTTTCTACATTAATCTACTTCTCTTATAAAAACTTAGTGATGGGAATGGGTAAACTCGGGCGTATACTTACTATTTTTTTATACTTGGATGCTGCAAACTATTTTCTATGAATATTTTATTTTTTTTTTTATTCAAATAAGTTGGGTGTCGATTAAAGTCAGATATATGTATGCTTTAAACGAACTACAATTTGTAATCCAAAAATTGTGATAAAAAGTTTGGAAAACTGTTTTTAAAATTTGTTGTCGACCCAGACAAGCATAGTAGCTTTGTATGTACATACATACAATCATACATTTTTGGAATTGCGTTTAATTCGGTCCTATAATTTTATGTCAACTTTATTGGTATTGCATTTAAAGTTAAATAAATAATAATATTGAATGAATATATGAATTTTATTCTGATTTAAAGAACTGTAATGTTTTGAAAACATGATTTCGATAACAATTGACTTATTTAGGTTGCATTGTTCGTTCAAGCAGTAGCCACTTTACCGAATACTTTTTGATATTTATTTTACTTTTTACAAAAACGCTTATAGATCTGAATGAGTTTTTCTACATTAATCTAGTTCTTTTATAAAAACTAAGTGATGGGAATGGTTAACTCGGGCGTATACTTACTATTTTTTTTTTGTATTTGGCCACTGGAGACTATTTTCTATGAATATTTTATTTTCATTCATTCATTCAAATAAGTTGAGTGCCAAGTAGAGTAAGCTACCTATTCCTACGGTTTGTATTGAAAAAGGTTGTGATAAATAGTTTGGAATTTTTTGTTTTTGAGCCACTCTTAAATGATTTTGGGTTTGTGAAGCAAAATCTTGTTGGAATGTCGATTAGTTGTTGGCAAACACCTTCTAAATTATTAGTTTGATAAATCTAATGGCAGGATTAGAACCTAAATCGATTCCATGAAATTTCACATTATTTGATGGAAGCCATTATTTCTTTGAAAACTAGGAATTCGATGTGACGGTTCGTATTAAAAATCTTAAAAACAACATAACAAAAATGGGAAACCGACTAAGTTATGAATAACAATGTAATGCGCGACAGAGTTATGCACGTCAAAGTTATGAAAAACCAGAGCTATGAATACCAAAGCTATAAAACGTGGTTTTTGGGGTGGCAACTATATTTAGAGGAACGATATACGCGTAGATTCAGGAGGAATGTACAAAAAAGCTAGAACGTGTAGGTTGGATCGAGACAAGAAAAAAATCATATTGGACAAGCGGGTCTATTACTCCCCATTTAGCCGGGAGGGGCAATTTTCCAACAAATTGACTTAATTTGGAAAATAAAATTATTTAAAATCAACAGTTACATCAAAAATAACGTACTGTACTTTTTTGTAAAGCCAAAAAAAACTTGAATAGCACACCTCCTTTTTTATTGGTTTTAGAAGAGCGATTTAACGACTCGCGTTAAATTCACTTGACTCTGCCGCCACAATAAAGGAAAAAAGTGGTACAAAATAGGTATATTTCAAAAAAGCAAAAAAGCTAGAGCGTGTTGAATGGGTCGAGATTAGAAAAAAATCGGATGAGCTGGGTCTGTTTAGCTTTCCATCTGAGTCGAAATAGAAAATAGAGAATTAACTTCGAAAATTAAAACCGATTTTGCGAAATGGGTTCAAAAAATGTTATGATCATTGGATTATTCGTTAATCTAAATGCGCCAAGAGCCTTGATTTAAGGTTATAGGTAAATAGATTAGATTTGATTATTATTTAGTTTGGACTTGGAAAGTCATGAGTTGGGAAACACCCTGTTAACAGAAAAATTAATAGCTTCTTTATTGCACCATCTGCAGAATGGTGTTAATTGCAGATACAAAATAAAATGTATAGGTAGATTAAAATTAAAAAAAGAATAAATTTGGGGTGTACGATAAGATAATAACAAAATTCAAAGATTAGGATAGAAGAATTCCACAGTATCGCAATACTATTTTATATAAAGTGAATAAATTGTATACTGTGATAACAACTTTCAATTGTTTATAAGAATCTATACCTTTTCCAATAAGACAAAGGTTACTTTTATACTTATTGTGTATGTATTTTTTCCGAAATCTTAGACAAAATGTTTTTTAATTTTTATTTTTATAAATTCCTGTTTTTAGATTTTGGCCCGAAGATATCTGATTCCAAATGTTAGATGGTATGCAAATAACTCAGCAATCAGACCTCAAAAAAAACTTTTGGTTTTCATTTATAAATAGGACTTAAATAGGCCTATCTTTTGATGTATCACTCGATGGATTTGGAGGACTTTTTTGAAAATGCATTATTTTAAGGCAAGAGGTTAACCTTGATTTTTTATCAAAAATCTTTAAAAAAAAAATTTGTATATTTTCTACCTAAATGGATAGGCCTATTCATTGTGTACTCATATCGGTAAACCAAAACTTGTTTCGAGACCTTGATCTGAAAATATCTGCTTTCGAACTTAAGAAAAAAAAATATTTCGATTGCAAATAATTCAGCAACCAGACCTGCAAGAAACTTTTGGTTTTCAGTTATGAATAAAGCCTAAAAAGACCTTTCCTTTGATGTATCACTCGATGGATTTGGAGGATTTTTTTGAAAATGCATTATTTTAAGGCAAGAGGTTAAACTTGATTTTTTCTCAAAAATCTTAAAAAAATAGATTTGTAATTTTTTACCTAAAATTATAGGCCTATTCATTGTGAACTCATATCTGTAAACCAAAATTTGTTTCGAGACCTTGATCCGAAAACATCTGCTTTCGAACTTAAGAAAAAAAAAATATTTCGATTGCAAATAATTCAGCAACCAGACCTGCAAGAAACTTTTGGTTTTCAGTTATGAATAAAGCCTAAAAAGACCTTTCCTTTGATGTATCACTCGATGGATTTGGAGGTCTTTTTTGAAAATGCATTATTTTAAGGCAAGAGGTTAAACTTGATTTTTTCTCAAAAATCTTAAAAAAATAGATTTGTAATTGTTTACCTAAAATTATATGCCTATTCATTGTGAACTCATATCTGTAAACCAAAATTTGTTTCGAGACCTTGATCCGAAAACATCTGCTTTCGAACTTAAGAAAAAAAAAATATTTCGATTGCAAATAATTCAGCAACCAGACCTGCAAAAAACTTTTGGTTTTCAGTTATGAATAGAGCCTAAAAAGACCTTTACTTTGATGTATCACTCGATGGATTTGGAGGACTTTTTTGAAAATGCATTATTTTTAGGCAAGAGGTTAAACTTGATTTTTTCTCAAAAATCTTAAAAAAATAGATTTGTAATTGTTTACCTAAAATTATAGGCCTATTCATTGTGAACTCATATCTGTAAACCAAAATTTGTTTCGAGTCCTTGATCTGAAAATATCTGCTTTCGGTAAGAAAAAAAAATATTTCATATACATGAAAAACTTTGATGCAGGCTCCAGGTCAATTTGACCTGGAGTTTTTCATGTATATACTATTTGAAGAGGTCACTACAAAAATTCCTGTAAAAAAATATTTCGTTTGCAAATAATTCAGCAACCAGACCTGCAAGAAACTATTGGTATTCAGTTGTGAATACAGCTTAAATAGACCTTCTTTTTTATCATTAAAGATGTTTGAGAAAATTCCAATTTTTTTTTTCAAACATCTTTAATTAAGTAATCACTTGGTCAAATAACTCATCACATACTTCTTTTTTATGTCTCACTCGATAAATTTGTAATTTTTTTACCTACTAAACGCTCATAATGAACTCATATCCTTAAACCAAAACTTGTTTTGTCCGAAAAAAAAACATTTGATTTGCAAATTACTCGGCATTCAGACCTCAAAGAAAACATTCGGTTTCATTCTCGAATAGAGATTAAAAAGATCTTTAATTTGATGTCTTAGTCCATGAATTTGGATGAAATTTTTTAAAATGCATTTTTTTCGCAAGGAGTTGCACTTTTTCGAAAAATTAAAAAAAAAATTAATTTAAATACCTGTTAATTATGAATTCATCCAAACTTATTTCGAAAATTTTGTCGGAAGATATGTATCTGCTTCCGAATGTAGGCAAAAAATAGCATTTGGTTTGCTAGAGCTTTAAAAAACCTTCCCTTTGGAGGAAATAACTTGTTTCTTTTTTTTTCGAAAATCTAAAAAAATTGATTTGTAATTTTTGCACTCAAAGAATAGTTTTCATAATATTCGATCTTTGGTAGTCTATTATCGGATTGTGTTTCGAGTTTATTTTGGTTATTCGGAAACTTCGGAGAGAGTTTCAATCGCAGTTTAAGGTGCTCTCCTTTTATATCATTCCGTTAAAGTTGTTAATAGTTGCTATCTTTTCAGTGCAGGTTTTTAAATATACATTGATCTAAGTGTGACCGTAACTTAACCAACTGTCAGCCCAACAACCTGACACGGCAAAGCTTATCTCCAACCATTTGTTTTAATTTTTTTTGTTCTATGCTTATTTATTTGATTTCATGTTTTTTTTTATCAACTGTTTTACATTTTTCTTTTTCAGAACTACACAAAGTAATGAAATGTCAACTTAAAATGTATGCAAACACATCACTTAAATGTTGAGCTGATTAATCAAAATCCTACAAGACTTTCAAAATAGATTCAATTTAGAAAAAAAGTACAAATACAAACATAGGAACAAACAACAAAATTGATATGAATTTAAGAAAATCTTCTTTTCTATAGAAAAACAAAAAAATTCAATCAAAAGTAACATTCAATCAGATATGATGTGGGGTGAGCATATAAATCGCAGACACTGGGAATATCAAAAAACTACAAATGATGATAATTATTGTTATCTCAATACCAATCGACATTGTGTAAAGGAAAACAATTCCTATGTTCAAAATCTACCTCCCTACAATGATCACTTGGCTGTTGATATATTAGAAGTTGATTCTAAAAAACACGATTACATCAACGTTCAAAATGATTACAAAACTGAAAATACAATCTTGGACCATATTTCAGGTATGAACTCTACATCACTCGCTGTCAACTCGAAACAAGTATCCACATCACCTTGCAATAGTAATCTCTACGTTAGTCCACCATATTTTACAGTTGATAAATTTGTCAATATGGATCAAACAAATCATCATCATCCTCATCCTCATCCCCATCATCATCATCCCCGAGATAACACCAACAGACAACAAATTATCCAACCAAATCGAAATCATATAAACAATCAAAAAGAAATATCAAACATTAGTTTAGAATATAAAATTCCAGACAACAGAGAAAGTTTTTTAATAAATAACAAAAATCTTATTGGAATCAAAGTTATCGAAAACTCCCACATTCCGTTGATGCATTTTGAGACGACCTCTGACAGACCGGTTAGGTTAAATGTACCCAAACAACAATATGAACCAGAACCAATTATAACAGAAATATGTACGAGTAATTATGAAAATGATTTGGTTCCCTATCATGGTAGTGATACATTTCCTCCGAAAAGAAAAAAATCTTATTCCAATATTGATTATATGCAAGATCCTAACGTAAAAAATGACTACATACGAAATCACCACCAATTGTTGTCAATACATCAGTATAGCGGTGAGAGTATAATAAAAGTCGAGAGTAAAAATGTCTACAGAGTAGCTGATCTGAGTGCTACAATTGAAAGTAGCCAACATCGTATTGGACCTAATGACTTTCCATATATGGAATTTCAAAGGAACTCATTACCAAAAGGAGCTTGTATACAAAAATCATGTATAACATCATCTGCGAAAAATATGGTTCGTGAAAAAAGAAAACCCAATTACAGGGAATTAATTAACAATGCTCATGCTTTGCGAAGTTCAATATCTGAAAATGATCTAAACATGCAAATTATAAAGCGAACGTTGAATTACAAACCACTGCCAACATATAACAACTATCCATCGTCTAGAAATATTGCAATTCAACCTGTCAAAAGAAGTCCAAGTAATGACAGCTTTTGTCCAAAAATTGAAAAAGTTGATGTCTATGAGAAAACATCACATGAAAACCATTTATTCATTCAGCAGCAGCAACAACAGCATCACCAGGATGTTTGTAGTAGTAGTAAAAAACCT
The DNA here is from genome assembly GCF_945859705.1 of Episyrphus balteatus. Classification (NCBI taxonomy): domain Eukaryota; kingdom Metazoa; phylum Arthropoda; class Insecta; order Diptera; family Syrphidae; genus Episyrphus; species Episyrphus balteatus. Next base: position 38,224,302 of record NC_079135.1, read on the forward strand.
ATTACTTCTTCTCCTTTAGATTTATCTCTCAAAAGTGTCAAAATCGAAGCCCCACCTCCACCTTTTGATGATAAAAAGAAAGTATACAAAGGTTGCCTTCCAAAGTTCAATTTTGAACCAAACTTTGTGGAAAAACACAACTTCATGAGCAATAATGTAAGTTCGAGTAGAATGCAATCAAATCAGAGTTCGGTTATTCGATTTAATTATAATTCAAGTACCGCAAGTAGCAGCAGACCCACCGCAATCGATTGCAAAGTGGAGCAAAATTTATTTTTAGAAGCTCCTAAAACTGAAGTTAAACCAAATGTTGCTACTGGTTTTGACCAAGACATTAACCGGAAAAGAATATTTCCAGCTGATAGTTTTGATGAGAGTAAATATTTAATCAAGAAGAAATGCATGGAAAGTTCCTTCTGTGGTGTTCCAGGTCTCGATGTGGGTTCTCGAAATTTTGACAACGATTTGAAATTAGAGAAGAAAATTGATGTGAATAAAATTGTACAAGAAATAGCAACGACGACCACGATGATGAGTGAGAGTGAAATCGCTGAGCGATTCGACCAAACTAACATTAAACCTGAACCTGAACTTGAGATTGAATTAAAACCTGAACCTCTACCTGAAGAACCAGAGCTTAAAGCTGAATTGGAAATGGAATTAGTATCTATTCCTGAGCCAGATTCTGAATCAGAACCAGAAGAACTTATCGAGTTGAAACAAGATGTTTCGTCTTCTTTTGCATCACGAATACGAACAAAAGCTGAGCTTAAAGGATTCGTATTTCAAGATGAAAGTGCAGATGTGCATGTGCAAGCCAAGAACAACTTGGAATTAAAAACTCAATTGGATTTGTGTGATTGGAATAATACATGTGAAATGTTTGTTGATCAATTGGATCGATGTTTTGAGAATATTTCTTTTAAAAAATCATCATCATCATCTTCAAATTTATTGAAACGTTCAATGCCAAATATTCAAATCGATTCTGAAAATGAATCTTCAACTAGTTCAAATCCAAGTCCTAAAAGGTCAATGAAAAATGTAAAAACAGAAATAACAAAACTGCCAATCAATGATGTTCTTCCAGTTGAATCTAATGTGCAATGTGATGATGAGAAATTGAAGGAAAATACTGATCAAGTTGATAGTACAACCGAATCGGTGAATACTGGACCTATTGATAGTATAACCGATTCGGTGAATGGTGATCTTTTAAATGATGAAAATCAGTCTGAGACTACTGAAATAGTTGACAGTGTGATTGATTCTTTGAATACAGAACGATCAGATAGTGTAAACGAATCTGTGAGCACTGAACAAACAGACAGTGTAAACGGGTCTGTGAGAACTGAACAAACAGACAGTGGGAACGATTCAGTAAATACTGAACTAACAAACAGTGGGAACGATTCTGTAAACACCGACCAAACAGATAGTGTGAATGATTCTGGAAATTCTGAACCACTTACTGGCACTGTAACAGAATCCGAGAATTCTGAACCACTTACCGAAACTTTAACAGAATCCGAAAATGTAAACGATTCAGTTAATGTTTTACCAACAAGATCCAACTCGTCAGAAGAACGATGTAAGCTCTCTTCTGAGGAAGATGTTTCAAAGGACGTTAGTAAAGAATCTGAAGGAGATACAAAAGCAGAGATTTCTTCTGACATTTCATCGATAATTGATAAAAAACGGCCCATCAATAAAGCAACACGAATATTTGATTTGACAAAAGTATCCGTAGTGCGTTTGAAAAGAGAGAAATATGTATCCAGAATACTAAAACAGAGTGATGCACCCATGGAACAGGAAAAAATTGTTCCAAAAACTCAAAGAACTGAAAATATCTCGAACAAAGATACAAACTCTACACCTTCTCCCGTTGCTACAAGTAAAACAACACAAAACGTCCTAAGAAATACAGATACTCCACACAAATTTGCTCATCGAGGTAGACCACTAAAAGGCAGCAAAGTGACCAACAAAAATGTGCCAAGCTTGAGCACTATAAAAACTCGTTTAAGAACTCAAGCTCTGCAAGGTAAAAAGGATGCAGTTTTCAAGAATAAAAAAACAAAACGTCGTTATGAAAACAAATCCGAAAGTGATTTACCAAGCAATACAGACAAGATCTTCCTAGAAGTGTATAGATATAAGAGAGCACTTAAAGTTCCCCCAAATCTCATTACAATTAAAAACAAATGCATACAGAAAATTTCGAAATCCATAGCTGATTCAGATTTAGAACCTGAACCAGCAACAAGAAATACTGGAGAATCAATGAACTGTAAAAATGAATCAAATAAAGACAATGTACCTAAATCAATTATTGATGTCCTTCATTCGAGAGTTATTAAGGCCAAAAACCATAATCATCAAGTCCATAATAAATTTACTCAGAAATATTCGAAAACTGAACGACCGCATGTTTCGAAATCGAAATTCGATATCATTTCTTCAAAATCAAATACTGATCATGAAATGATTTTGAATGAAAACAATAACATTTGTGTTCAACAGCAGGAGCAGCCTCAGCATCAAGAGAAACGTAATGTTTTTGAAACTAAAGTGATACCATCGCGAACAAGGAGGGAGCATAAAATGCATCTCAACAAGGAAACAATTCGAGAGGTATTTAGAGGTGACGAACGACCGTCTTCGGCTCCACCTCATATAAATATCCTTGAAGATATTTACGACAAATCATACAATGATCAATGTATTAAATACTTCCAGAAATTAAGCCTTATTGCGGCGGAAAGTGATTTATTACAAAATGGCCAACAGGAAAATGCAAATAAATTATCAAATAGTAGTAGTAGCAATATATTAATTAAGGAAACTAACGACGAGAAGAAGGCGACGACGGGAAAAGATGATAATAATCAATGCAATAATAATAATCAAAATCAATCAAATATGATTAAGCGAAAAAGAAAAAGAAGAATCTATAAACGTAGAATAAGTTCTGGTTTTGATTATTTGAGAAAGAAGAAAAGATCGACGAATGCTGCGTGTGCCTTACGTAATTATTCACGTTTTAAAAAGAGAAAGACTTCAACTGACGAATGCTCGCCGTTTAGAAATGAATCGGATATTTTAAAGGAAATTCAAAAATGGGTTTTGAATAAGGGCGTTGGACAAAGTGCCTTACACAAAGCAGCTACATTAGGATATATAGATGTTATTGTTTATTGCCTTGAGAAGATGGGCTTACATCCTGATCACAAGGATAATGCTGGCTATACACCACTTCATGATGCTTGTGTTAATGGTAGTTTGGATATTGCTAGGGTATTATTGCAATACGGGGCTAATCATTCGGAGAGTGCACATTCAGGTATTAGACCAATACATGAGGCAAGTGAAAATGGACATATTGAAATTGTACGAATGTTATTGTCTTATGGAGCTGATCCGTTGTTGGAAACTTATGCAGGTGAGTTATTATTTTTTGTTGATATAATCGTTTCTAATGATATTTTTTTTATATTTTGCAGGACAAACTCCTCTTATGTTGGCATCGGATACGAAAATGAGCAATTTAATTTCAATGCATTTGAGTGATGTTGAAGCCAGCGAGGTGAACAGGAGCAATTGGAGTTTTCAAGGTCCCTGGAATACGAATGGTAAAGAAATTTTACATACATACACACACGGTGTATTTTAGTATTATGTATATGAGATTCCATCGTAACGGGACAACTGCACAATAACCTAATTTATTATTTATAATAATGCAGTTTTAATATGTTCAACATGTCCTACCAAATGCACTAGGTCCTTCATGAGTGGAAGTGCTAAGAAAAAGAAGTAATTGAGCGATCATTTTTTGATGTTAGTTTTAGCCAAACACTGTTCGTAATACGAATTTACAGAGTTTCATAGATTTTTTGTTTGACTCGCTATTCATAATGGGGCCTATGTTTTATTTTGAGTAAAAGTAAAGTAAAAAATTACCGAAGATTCTTTGAAAATACTTATTTTATCTACAGCTGGCAAATGTTTGAAAAGATTTTCAGGGCTGTCCCAAGCTGTTAATAATATTTTTTTTCTACTTCACAAATTATTTTTGGCAAAATAAGATATTTTTTTTAAGTAATAAGCCAAAAAAAAAATAATCCGTACGTACTTTTTTGGCAATTTCTTATGGTTTCCGTGAGAAATTTTGCTAGACAATATTGAATTCATGTTCAGCACCTCAAAAAACAAAGAGAGTCATAGTCCATTCAACGAAGAAAAAATGAATTAAGAGTTTCATGAGTCTGGGTTGTTATTTTAAGTGGTCCTGAAGTCCCGAAACCAGCAAAGCCATTTCTTGGCCAGAAAGTGCTTAAGAAATCATAGTTATAGAATCCTATATTTTTTTTTTAAATACACTTAGGAGCAAAAAAACGGAATCAAATAAATTATTTACATTAAAAACAAAAATTGCATCGGATAAAATAATGTTTCTTCAAGTCTCATGGTCTCATTTTAAAGATTTAATTTTTTAATTTGAATTTTTGGTAAAAACATAAAAATGCATACGATCATCGCTATCTATCAATAAATTGCACTTCATTTTTTTTTAATGTTAAATTTTTTTGATACTCTCTGCTTCAATTTCAGTCTTTTTTTCCTTACGTTGCTATTGTCGTTGTCTGTCAATAAATTGCACTTAATTTTTTTTTTAAATGTAAAATTTTCCAATATTCTATTACAGTCTTGTTTTTCCTTACATACTTCATTTATGTTGATTGGATATTTATAATGTGAATGGGTTTTTAAATTCCTAGCATTGATTTAAAGCTTTTGTTTCAAGCTTGTTATTGGTACAATTAACATTCATGTATGTCAATTACATCCTGACTAATTATAGTTTTTACCGAACGCAAAGTTTGATTCCATTTTTTTGCTCCTAAGTGTATAATTTATTTTAAATATTTTTGCTCTTAACTATCATTTTAATATGAATTTTCTTTTGTTTCAATTGCAGATGAAAGTGAAAATGGATGTGATGTCTTTAGCGATATTTCCTCTCTAAATAATTTAGAAGGAGGCTTACATAAAAAACTCAACTTTCGAAGAGACTTTCGTTATTTTCAAAATAATGAATGGAAAACGGATGAAAATGAGCTTATATCGATATGCAATCAAAACCCGTCTATAAAAAATATTTTTTGTGATTTTGAGATTTTGTATGATGCTGCTAATGCTGAGGGAGAACTTTTCGAGTTTGAAGAAGCTGCCTCCCCTTTGCCTCCGCTCTATTTACTTAAAGATGAAGGCATGGAAAAATGGGTCTTATTGAGTGATTTGTGTAGTCTGCTTAAAGTTAAATCCAAGGATACGTTGTTACATAAGGTAACTTTTTCCTAAATAGCAAAAAACTTTATCATTTCATTGTATATATGCTGTTATTTAAAAATAAATATATTCTTCTTATTATGCAATCCTTTGCAATATTTAATATAAGTTTTCTTTTCCTATTTAAGATCTTCCCGTCCGTATCACCTTCTCATGTGAGCAGAGCTTTTCTAAAAGAATTGAAGATGTGTGAGTTTTTGGAAAGAGCGACGTGTCTTCAGCTTTTATGTGCCGGAGAAAAAATTAACATCTGTCACTCAAAAGTCGTCCTTATTCGATACAACGAAAATGTCCGCAACTTATTGGGAGTAAAGACTATTATTATGAAGTTATAAATATTGTGGAAATAAGAAAAAAAAAAACATATGAAAAAAGGTGCTTTAGGTATAATGTAAGCTATTTTATTTTAAACTTTATTTTAAATTTTATTTTACAAAAAAAAAATTATTTTTGTTTTTAAGTCATTAAATTATGTTTATTAACTAAGAAAAGCATTTTTATTGATTGATGTGTGTGTTGTACTCTTCTCACAATACATTCGGCCTTATCACGAAATCCATTCGTATCGGAAATTAGATATTACGGCAACCGGTAATGGAAAATTTCATACAAATCGCCACTACAATCGGATTTCTGAATATTTTTTAGGGAATCATAAAAAATTTCTGATACGAATGGAATTCGTGATAAGGACGATTAAACAGTGCGACGACATTGCTTTTTTCTTTCCGATACAACAAATGATGTTGAATTGTAAGTTGTTTTTAATTCCTTCAAGCACGATTGTAATTAGGTTGAATATTGCAGCTACCTTGTTATAAAATTTAAAAAATATAAAAAAAAAATACATTTTAGGATTTGTAGGCGTTAAATTTTCTATTATTCCTGCATTACATTTGATTCTTGAACTAGAAACAACTCAATGTTTCCCATGTAATTTGAATGGAAAATTCAAAATCGCCACCTCTCAATATTTCGTCGCCGTAAAGCAAAATTGTTCTAAGTCACAAAAAGCAAATTTTACAGGGGACGATTTTTAAGTTTCAAATTGGTTTAAATTGGTTTTTTATAAGTTCGTTCTTTTGTCTTGAATAAAATATACAAGTTTACCTCATTTGTAGGTGCATACTATTTTAAAAAAAATTTTAAAGCTAAAAACCCAAAATTGGACATAGAACAATTCCTATACAAGTACGTTTTTTCCTTAAATAAAAAGTGGACTTAGAACAAAATATGACTTAGAACAATCAAGAATACTCGGGCTCATTTTCAAAAGGCTACTTCCCTGTTTTTATTGTTCTATGTCCCATTAAATTATTATCTGCGGAATAAAATTTTTTTGACAAAAACGGTTATCAAATTCGGAAAAATTAGTAAAACTGCATCATTAACTCATTTTCGGTAAAAAGTGGATTTAGAACAATTTTGTTTTACGCTGACGCACAATGGGACGACCCATAGCAATAAATAAAAAGTACAACTATTTTAGGGGTACTTTTTATTAATTGCTTAGTCTTCCTAAATATATGAAAGCCTTAAATGTAAAAAAAAAATACATTGATCAATTGATGTACGAGTAATCGACGCGTTAACATTGGTATTTTTTTCGGATTATTTTTTGAAAGTTTTTTGATAGTTTTGGAAATATTCGTGTGGTTATAAATCAATTCAACAATGGTTAATAATAGTAATGAAGGTATCTTCATTAAAAATGGTTTTTAAAAAAGTGGATTTTTTTTGTGGTTGTGTTTTTTTATGTCCATTTTAAGTGTATTTCTTTGTGATAAAAAAAAACATCGTTCTTAACTTTAATAAGTATTTTCTAAAAATGGTCGAAAATGGGTCTTGGGTTCTTTTTTGTTTTATAATCAGCAATGTGTTCTTAAACTAAATCACGAAAAAAATCTTGCTCCAACTTGCAATTCTTTATGAAATTGACATTTTATGGGATCAACTGCGTTCATCAAAAATGGTGACTTATTCAAAATACGGCTCGATTGTGAAAATTTCAAACTTTTCGAACAAAATTAATCAGTTAATTGGATTGGAATAGCTTAATGAAGGAGAAAATGCGAAATTTAAAGAAATTTCGAGGCTTTTTGTGTCAGTTTGAAGCAAAAATGGCAGCATTGCCAGAGAAAGAAGGAGAACTTTATGGAGAATAACCAACGATGGCTTCACTTTATTTTTTTTGGCAAGTTCGTAGACCAGAACATAAGCTTCTGTTTGATGAAAGAAAAAAAATTATTTTAGAGAACTTCAGGCAAAAATATGGGACTTGTGGTGGACATACCCAAACCTGATTATGGCACAACAAATGATGTCAATACTAGTCGACGTTCTTTTTCGAATCCAAAGTTGAGTTCCGAAATAACCCGTAAAGATAAGAATATCATCTTTAAATTTGTATTAATTTTGACAACACTTGCTGCTGGTCGAGAAACAAATATGGACACGTTTGAAGAACTAATTTTTGGAACAATATACATATATTTATATATACCTAGGTGTTCTTTCGATAGAAGCGTTGTAAACAAGGTACAAAAAAATAAGGAATGCAAATTTGGATCATACTCAAAAGAGTTCGACGTTGAATTTAATTAACGACTTGATTAATCACTTACTCATAACGTCAGATCCTTAAATGTAAAGCATCAGAACTAGTGTACAATTCTCAAAAAGTGACCCAAATATAAATTTTACTGGGTTAACAATAGTTAAATTGCAGAATTATACCCATTCAGTTAGACCTTAGTAATATGCATAATTCTTCCGAAAGTGATGGTGATTACTTTATGAATAGAAGTATAAATTTGTTTAACTATTTATTTAGCTATTAAAATAATGTAATCTCGATAGCAAAACATAAGCAAACAATTATAAATACAAATTAAAATAAAAACAAGTTCGCTGCTGAGCTCTTTTAAATAAAATATCCTAGATTTATATGTTTTAGTGTATCAATTTCTTTGTTTTTAGGTTGCAATCATAGATATAAGTGATAAAATACTATTTCAAGCATATTTGGCTGAATTTCTTATTTAATTCCCAAGATATTAATTTTGCCGTTTTTTCTATACACTCGTTCCACTGTGGACGATTTGTTTAAGGACTGAAAAGCAGGGTTGTAGTCGTCAAGGGATCATTTTTGAATGTTCTTCAAATTAAAAAAACAAATATTTTTTTCAAACACTATTTCGAAACAAACACATATGTGTTTGTACTAAGACATTGCTCTAATTTTTAAGTGACAAGTTTTTGAATGCCAAAATCATATGGTATGTCGACATCGGGTGATTAGAAACCTTAATGACTTATGGGGTTTTCGTTTGTTAAAAAAAAATTAATTTATTTTTTGATCAAATCTCTCAAAAAAACTGTTGTGATTACTTAATTGAAGTTAAAAAGACAAACAAAAATTGACGGTCAAAAAACAAATTGATTGTTTACCAAACAAAAACCCTATTAATTACATCTAGAGCTTATATCGCATTCTCATCAAAAACATAAATGGCATAGATGAAGGTATAAGGTTCGGAATATTTTTTCGAACTCTGAGTTTTTGGAAGAACAAAAACTATATTTGTTTAAAATAATACACAAAGCATCGCCAAAACTGAAAGAATATTTTTTTTTATGTTGCACAAAAATATATAAATTTAACATGTTTAAAAAAATTCTCACCAAAAGTCAATGCGATAGCAAAAGTGAAATGTGTGCATTCGAAGTTAATGTTATTATTTTAATTCAAGGTGAAATATAATTATGTAGTAATATATGCAAAATAAAGGAGCTACTCAAATAAATTAACAATTTATTAACAATAAAAATAACAGAAAAATATCATTAAAAAAAATACAAAATTCACTTGTTCATACAAAATTTATTATGGAAATGAACAATATAGAAAATACCTAATAATTAAAATTCAATGATAACGAAGCAGAAACAAAACGGCACGTTTGTGTTGGCAACAAATGCAAAGCAAATACGTATAAATTTCTTTTGATTTTCTTCAAACAATCTATGTATCTGCAACTAAAAATATATACAGACGTACATAAATATTTCGGTTTGGTTTTATTTGTTTATCTTAAAGTTGTTGATTTATACCTACGTGTTTTGTTTTTATTAACAGCTTCCTGTGAAAATCCTTTTATTCGTGATTAAGCTCATTGAGTTTGGAATAAACAATATTATCATGTCATGATTAAAAATACAGAAAAATGCGTGGGAACATTTTCTCATGACAAGGTTAACGTACATTATAACCTGTTGGATCTCTATTGCATTTGGTTGATCCACCAGAACAACTGGAATAGTTTTAATTTTAATTCAAGGTCATATGTTCGGATAAAGTTTTGCCTTGAATTTTATCATAAAATTTTTGAAAAAATTCTTACAAGTTCAGTTTCAAATGTACCTATTAATTTGAATTTGTAAACAATTTTGTTTATTTTTGCGCTCGTTAAATAAACTATGCAATTCCTTTTATGGCCTTGAATGCGCTCCAACTTTGTAATGTTTTGAAATTCTTTGTCTTTTTTTTTGTGTATGCAAATGCGGAAGTGAATTTTCTATTGCGTCAAAGTTTATAGTTCTCAGATTATCCATATGTGGTAAGGTTGACAGTTGCCTGTTAATTGCCATTTTTTCCCATCAAGTCGAGAATTGTTTTAAGCTAATTCATTTTCATTTGCATTTTCCCATGCACCCTCAATTCTAAAAAAAAATCAAATGTACATACTCGTATGTACCTACTTTTATTGTGGAAGACTGTTAGAAATAAAAATGAAACTTTTACAAAGCTAAAGCTAAGCTATGAAGATATTTAATTTAAGGTATCGGTTCGGATGCTTGAAAATCAAAAACAAATTTTTACAATTCAACTGTATAAAAAGCAAGGAGGGGAGGGGTGAGGGGTGAGGGGTGAGGGGTGAGAGAGTGAGAGAGTGAAGACCTATGACAAAAAAAACTACAAACTAGGATTAAGTTCCCTTAAAAATATTTTTAAGCTTTTATGAAGTTTTCGTTGTACAGTGGTGTTTGAAGCTTTGCTACAAATTTTGGAAACTCATTCAGTATACTGAGGGAAAAAACAACTTAAAATCAACGAAAACCACGTCGATTCAACTTTTTTTCGGAATGATTTAGCGTTGAAGACGAAAATTTTGTTTCAACTTTGAAAAAAGCATCAATTTAAATAAAAAAAAAGAAAAAATTGGCTGGGGATTGAACCTACAACTCTTGGGTCTCAAGGCGAATGCTTTACCACCGTGCTATCTCACTGTTGAAAATTAGGGTGTTAAAATGCAACAAAAGCTAAAGTGCGATAAAAATCGAAATTTTTTTTACGTTGTTTCAAATTTAATTTAAAGATGTTTTATGTTAGTTTTTTCAACGTTAAATCAACGTTGACCATATTACATCTTACATTGCGTTTTTTCCCTCAGTATAATTAATTAGATACAATTTTGCTTTTGAAAATTGACTTTTCAAAAACTGTATTATATAACAAAAAAAGGTATAGCACGATATTGTAGGTGTAAAAATTGGTTTTTAATATTTCTTTTTTCAGATGAGTTAATTTTTGTTTAAATTGCCCCTCCCGACTTAACGGGGGGAGATTAGACACCCCCCCTTAAAAGATTTTTTTTTGTCTCGACTCAACCTACACGCTCAAGTCTTTTGACACATTCCTCCGGAATCACCTTACTCAGACAATCAGTAAATTATGGCGGTCACCGTGGTGTATGCGTAACTTTTAGTAAAAAAAAATTTAACAGCTTATGCAAATGTGGGGCGAATTCATTAATGCGCTGATGCTTTTGCATCAAACATTATTCTGTCTTCGTCTTAAAATAAGTTAAAAACAAAGAACTATAAGATTGGCAGTTGCACCGTATGACGTATGAAAAAATACGATTACCGAGCTATTGATACTTTATTGTGACGTCAGACTAGCAACTATTTCAACTGACGCAGAACGTTTATCTATTCTAAGTTTTTATCTATCAAGAAAGGATTATGTGAGAATGCAGAAAATTCGAAATTTTGAACTATGTCTTTCAGGATTTAGGTATTTGGATTCCAAAAAGTTTTAAATCCATCCATAAAAACATTTTAAAATTCGACACCTGGGTCTTTTTACTAACCAAAACGCAATTTTAACAAAATCTAAGTTCGATAAACTTGTTTACAAATAAGAAGAAAAAAACAAAGAACAAACAACAACAACAAAACAAAGAATAAACTATATACTTCTACTAATAGTTCACTATTGGCTTAAGATCAAAACGCGTTCTATTTAATATTATTTGGGGAGACGCCCCTTATAAACACCTAAGAGCCAACTAATCGCTAATGTATTTTAATAAAGTCTACTATATATCATTGCACCTACTTTCCTATTCTGTTGTGTTAAAAATAGTAACTTCACATAATATCAATTAAAATAAATTTACAAAACTGCAAGCTATGCATGGCATGGCCTTGGAATATTGCCAGACCTGGCACCTTTTATTGTTGTGGTGATACTGCGAAACAGAATCTACGTATAATGTATCTTTAAGAATTTTTTTCTCAATATGCAGGGTGTCCAGAAATCGCTGTTTTTTTTTTACTTAAAAAAATTAGGTACCTCGGAAAGTTTGATACAACTTAACTACTTCAAATACTCATGCTCCAAGCTTTGTAGACAAAAATCAGATTTGGAAGAAATATTTTTGAAATTTGAAAAAAATTAAATTTTTTTATGTTAGTAAAATATTGTTTGTATAAATTGAATTGAATATTTTTAAATTCGAAAAAAATTAAATTTCTGTATGCTTGTAAAAAATTGAATTTTTTCAAAAATATTTCTTCCAAATTTGATTTTTTTCTACAAGTTTAGAGCATGAGTATTTGAAGTAGTTAAGTTATGTATCAAACTTTCCGACTTTACTAAAAGTTTCAGTCAAGTTTGATGAATGGGCCTAACTCTTTTACTTGAAGCGTTTACGAGACATTTGAGCTTGAACATCGAAAACTTCTAGAGGTAAGGTATAAGCCCACCTCTGGAAAATAATGGGTGTATAGTTACTTAAGAAAGATATTTCCATTCTCTTACTTTCTTATTAAAACAGCATTATTATTATTATTTTTAATTTTAATTTTAATATTTTTTAACTACCTACATTTTTTTAACTAAACTAAAATAAACCAGTTTCTAATAAACTTGATTATTTATTTAAATAATTTATTTTTAATAAAAAAAAAACAATTAGTACAAAAATTTCTATTAAACTTAAACTTGATAAGTTCATGACTTTTTCTTTTTGAGGATACCAAATTGGAGAACGTTAAATAACCTATAAATAACCTATAACCATTAAACGAGAAAAACGCTTCCAATGGCATCTCTTTTGTCAATCGATGACTATTAGTTCAGAAGCTATGACGGAACAAACATACGAGTAATACACTGAACACTGTTTAGTAAACCATAAAGTAAAAGAAGAGAATGATAGTGAATAATTTTTTTTTAACTGAAGACAACTACAATACATTACTCAAAAAATAATCTATCTTTTGATGTGAAACACCCTGTATTTTTTAAAAAGATCTTTTCAAAATACTTATCAAATCATCTGATAAATATTAATTTATTTATGATTTAAAAATGTAAATTTTTGTGTTGATTAGAAGATGAAAGGTTCCATTTAATTTATTTCATCAACATTTTTGATCCTTGTTCATCTTGAAAATCTTTCATAAATGAAATGTGACTAAATGCAAAGACATTTTGTTGCAGATTGTTTTTCTTTAAAATTTTCTTTTATTCTTTTGTGTTGTTGTTTAAATTAGTGTGGCCGTGGCCGATTGTGTTGCAAGAACTACTTTCTTAACATAATCGATCTCATTTTAATCTCATTTTCAAAGGCCATCAACATGAACAATAAAGTACCATGTTACTTGTAAAAAAACAAAAAAAAAAAAAAAAACACTATATAAAACTTATATTACTTATTTACTACAAAATAAAATTAAAATAGAAACAAGTTCACAATAAATTATATATATCGTCGTCTATTTAATTTAAAATAAGATAACAGGTACATAAATGGTAGACATACATAATGTAATTGTAATTGTAATTCGAATTGCACCAGCAGCATTTTCTATTGATGCTATTGAATGAAACGAGTATAAATGTTTTTAAGTAAGTGTTTATTTATAAGAAAATAAAATATAAAGAGTAAATAAGTTATATAATCTATGTGATTGATTTAATTGGCTCGAAGTTAGCTATCGATCGCAAAAACTGATTAGATTAGTTAGTATCAACAAATTATTCCGTCAACCCAGAACAACAAATTTTGATGTGAAAAAAATTATTTTTTTTAACGAGCCTAATAAAAATTTTTTACAACTTTAAATTTAAAAATTCTTTTAGACTTTGATCCGATATGGCCGATGAAGAAGATCCATGGGGTTTTGACGAAGGTGGTGATGATGCACCAGCTGTTGTAGAAGCTGCACCAGCAGGACCAGCAGCAGCAGCAGCAGGACCTGCAGCAGCAGCAGCAGGACCCGCAGCTGCCGAAGGTGGTGAGGCTGAAAAGGCCGCGGAGGGAGAAGCAGCTCCACCACCTCCACCCCCAGAGGATGACGGCTATAGAAAACCGGTTCAATTGTACAGACATTGGGTCAGGTAATATCCTTGTAAAATCTATTATTTTGGATAGATTTTTTTAAAATTTCCTTAAAATTCTTAATTCAAGGCCAAAATTCCTTCAGTACAAGTACATGTACAACTACAGAACCAATTATTACAACGACGTTATTGATTATCTTGATAAGAAACAAATAGGAGTTGCCAGGGATATTCCAAGAGCACAAACATGGGCTGAAAGAGTACTTAGAACAAGTACTTGCACGTAAGTTTAACACACAAAAAATGTTAATAAAATAATGTTGATAACATTTTTATGTTAAAATTACAGTGGAAGGCCATCAAGTAGGTATTCGGCGACATATAAGAAGGATAAGCCATTGGTCCAGACTTTAGCAGCCTCTATTAGGACTTACAATTATCATACAAAGGCTTATATCAACCAAAAATACGCCACCGTATTATAAATTAAGGAAATTTGTTACATTTTTTTTTTTTTTGAAAAAAAAAAAAACTTATAAGCATTCATACATTACTATGAACCATAAAAAACAAAATATAATTGGTATCAATTTTTATTAATCAATCAAATCAAAAAAATAAACACAAGTGTCAAAGTTAGAGCGTTATTGTATCATAAATTATATAAATTAAAATAATAAAATTACAAAAAAAAAATATATATATACTTCCGAGCATCAATCTTACATAATTTTTATATATTTTGAAATAAAATACTCTTAAGTTGATTTTCGAACACTTCAAAGTTTTGAGAGAGAGGCAATATGGAGACTTATGTAACAGTGGTCTCACTTTTGTAGGTACTCGCAAAAGAAAAAAAAAAACTGACTAAAATGTTTGCCAAATTACACACATTTTTCTATTGTGTGTATATAGGGGGCGCTTCAGTAAAAGTAGGTTAATGCAGGTATTTCATCCTAGAAATTGATTAAAGATTTATCATCATCTTGAACCGATGTACCTACCTACTATATGATATTCTATTTCTGATACCCTGTAACTTTACACTAAAAATTTGCTCTTTAATTTCTCTTTTTTCTTTCTTCATGCGACAAGAAGAAGAACAACAAACACCCACAATTTATAATGATGTGTAATGTTAAAAAAAAAAAAAAAACTATTTATATTATATATATATTTAAATATATATATATTTAAATATATATATAGACTATAGGTATAGAGAGAGGTATAAGGTAGGTATGGGCAAAAAGAAAACAAAACAAATGAGCTCACAAGTGAAACGCACAAAAAAAGTGATCCGATTTATAAATAACTACAATGCGGGGTAATTTCGATCAAAAAATAACAAAAGCTTTCAGTATTTTGTTGCAACTAGGTAGCTTTGGACCATTTGAAAAACAGACTTCTTCTCATCTCGAATACTTTTAATTTTTTAAATAAAATTTCAAAAAAAAAAATAAAGTGAGTGTGATTAAAGAAAAAAATTAAATAAAATAAAAATAGATGAAGTAAATAATGTATTATTTAATTGACATAATATATATTATGTAAAAAACAACAACTTTTGACAACCTTTAAATTTAATCAATATAATACCTGAAAACAGAGAAAATTATATCTCTCTTGAGTGCGCGATGATCAAAATGATTTCAAATCATTACCTAACTTATAGAAATGATAGACACCTTAGCTATATACTTTTCGAAAACTCGAAAGGTTATACAAATAATTTTTCAAAATCTTTGTGTATAGTTGAAGTTCAGTTCGAATGTTCTTACAGAATGAATATCCTATTTCTGAAAGGAACAATTAAATGTTCTAGTAAATTTACCTAAATGTGAAAAAGTTCAAACAGTGATGAAACCAATTCCAGCAAAAATGCTCTTTTCTTTGAATTTTTGTGAAATAAAGTAATCCTTATTTCTGTCCTAATTTTCAATTTATTCTTTTCTATAGATGAGTTTGTTAATAACCTACATATTTCTGCAAGGAACAATAAAAGGTTTTCCTAAATTTTCGGAATTGTAAAAAAGTTCAAACAGTGATGATTCCCATTTCACCAAACTGATATTTTTTTGAAATTATTGAGAATAATTATAGTAATACCCATTTATGTCCTAATGTCGACTGATCCTTTTCTATACATGAGTTTTTTAATAACGTATTTCTGCAAGGATCAATAATATATTCTCCTAAATTTTCGTAAATGTGAAAAAGTTTATAGAATGATGATTCCCATTCCACCAAAACTGCTCTTTTTTGAAATTATTTAGAATTATAGTAATCACAATTACTGTCCTTATTTTCAAATGATCCTTTTCTATAGATGAGTTTGTTCATAACCTATTTCTGAAAGGAACATAAAAGTTCTCCTTAATTGCCGGAATTGTGAAAAAGTTCCAACAGGGACTATTCTACCGAAACTGCTCTTTTTCGAAGTTATTTAGAATTATAGTAATCCAATTACTGTCCTAATTTTCAAATGATTCTTTTCCAAAAAATGTGTTTGTTCAGGGTCAGGGCTAGCCTCTTGTCATTATTTAAATTTTGTTTTAAATATTTTGAGTACAATCTACACAACAAGATCAAATATCACTGTTTTGTTGTGTTAACACACAAAACTGCTCTTTTCAGATCTATTTATGTTATAGTCACACAGAAATATTTTTTTTTTTTTATAAACATAATTTTTATTTTTTTTCTATTGTTATTAATAAATTCATAAGAATTATTAGGCAGACAAAAAAATAAAAAAATCCTCAGTGAAAATATTCCGTGCGGTATTGTAAGAAAAATGTACACTTCAAGGCGCAAACGCTTGTTAATTCCCTTTTTATATTTTTTTTGTTTATTTTTTTTTTCGTCGTTTTATATCCGCAAAAGTGAACTCGACTAGAAAAAAAAAAAAATAGAAAATAAAATACGAATTATTTTAGGTGATCACACTTGCTACCCACTCGGATTGAAAAATTTCACAAAACAAACGCCTACAACAAGTGAGGCGGTTGTGAACAGAGGCACCAAGCAAGATTTCGGGGGGCCTGTGGATTTTTGTTTGGGTTTAGTGAATCGAAAAAAAAACGAATTTTACTGCGATAAATTTAATATAATTACGTAAAAAAAATTTCTCGAAGATGAAAAATATTTTCTTGAATCAATTTTGTGTTTATCCTTTTAAGGTTAAACGTAAAATTGCTTTTCTTAGGATGACGTCGGAAACTGTGATTTTGTATAGCAGCTTTGTTTCGTTAAGTTTTTTTTTTCGTCAATATTAATGATGTATGCAAGTCTTTATTGACAGAATTTTCGAAAATGCATGATGAGCTGAAAATAAAATAATTTGTTTTTAATTACAAAAAAAAATGATCAATTTTCTATAATAGGATCTGACACACAGAGACGCATCTTCAGTCGGTCGTTGGTCTGTGAACTTTTATAAAATAAAATTCATTGCTCTATATTTTGAATTAGTGATTCACACAGAATAGCTTTTAATTGAATTTGGGTCCTCTGTTGATTGCAGCTTGTGTGTCACGTTTTTTTTAATAGACAACTCAGCTGACGAGACGTTGATTTGTATTTAATAGAAAAAACCCCAAATTGATTGAAAAATTGTCAGTATTTATTGTTTTATCGTGTCCAAAAGACTACGTGAAGTGAATTATCTCTAGATTAATAGATCTTGCAAGCATTTAAAAGAAAAACAAAAACTACTGCATTTGCGGAAGAGTCTAGTTATATTTTGTGTGATTTAAAAAAAATTGTGATACAAGGAACTTAAGTAATTATAAAGTAAGTTAAACTTAAATCTTAAGTTTGAAATTTTTTCTTTGCCGGTTGAAATAATTTTTTTTTTTCTTTCATGCATCAGTTTCAGATGTAACCGAATTAATGATTTTAAATAAGAATGAACGATACATTCGTTAAAAATATTAATCCTTTATTGATGTTTTCGGTCTTCTGTGTATGTTGGAAGGTGTCAAAAACTGAAAAACCACGTTTAAAATAACGCTCTTTCGCGTTGGTTTAACATAGCGTTAAAATAATCTTACAGAGAAGTAAATATTCTGAACGTGACGTTGAGAGCTCTTATTTCACGAGGCCTTAACCTAGAAATTGTTCTTTTTTTTTTTATAAATTCAAGTAAAGTTTAATTAAACGAAAATTAAAAATCTTTAACTAGGCTTTCCCCTAAATAAGTTACATTTTGACAGAAGAGTTTTCCATCCCATCAACTCTGCAGAGTTTTTTCCGCTCGTTTGTATCTGTGCAAAAGTGTTGCGAGGGTTGGGGAGATACCTTTTTAGCACATTGAAATTTAAACGAAAAGTTTCGTTCTCTTTTTGTACGGGAGCTATGAAAGTAATTAAATTTTCAACAAACAGATTAGATGGATTGAAGAATTTTCAAACAACTTAAGGTGTTTGTTAATTTATGGAATATTGTCATGTATGACCAACTTGAACGAAAATTATTCATTTCAATATACTTTCCTTTTATTATTGTTAGTGCGATAGACTGTAATGCCTAAGGTTATGAGTTCATGTTATAGGTTATAAACTAGTTGATCGATTTCTCATATGCGCCCCTTACATAGCGTCAAAATAATCTTACAGAGAAGTAAATATTCTGAACGTGACGTTAAGAGCTCTTGTTTCATGATGCGTTAACCTAGAAATTGATTTTTTTTTCATAAATTCAAGTGAATCAAACGAAAATTAAAAATCTTTTACTAGGCCTTCCCCAGTTGCGGCAAGGTTTAATGGCAAGCCAATTATGTCTTTCAATGTATGACCAATTCAAACAATTGGTCATATCTCAGATATTAATTAACCGATTTGAAAAATTCAAAGACTTAATTGTCTTGCTAGACATCAATTATAATATTTACTAATTTTGTTTATGACACTTACCGATTTTGAGATAGTTCTTTTTGTTTATAAAATTTTAGGAATTTGCAAAAACTAACATTGCAGCTAGATTTCCCATCCCCAAAAACATATAAAAACACTCCCATATTGCGTTGATCTTAAAATCTATAATCAAAGCGGGTATAAAGTTTAAGCTGAGTAGGGGTATAGTTTTTTCAAATTAACTCGAAAAATATGGGTCATATACAAAAATTTATTAAGATAAAAGTTATGGAAAATAAAATTTTCTACAAGTTTTACATGTAGGTACCTACCTATATTTTTTGTCAAAAATAAAAAATTGCCGAATTATTCACTAAAACGTGTTTTATCTTTAATCCAAGATGGTGGCTTAAGCTCAAGGTCGATTTTCCCGAAAAACTGGTTTTAAGCTCTCAGTGATCCCCTCTATCGTCCTATGAAAAAAAATTGCAGGATCTAATTTTTTCCATTTCGGCTTAATTTTTTTGTACATCCCGACTGGGCTACATCTGTGTCTAGAAGACTAACGGCCATATTATTCACTCTGGATTTAATTTGGATTAAAGTCCAATCCATTAAACCTGAATTTCATAAATCCAAGGATTTAATTTTTTGTTCATATTATTCACTCAAAAAAAAATTATGTGATTATTCAATAAATGTTGTATGATTTGCATTAATCTTTATTTTTCCTTCACAAAATACTTGAAAAAAAACAACTGAACACTGTGAAAATGAATTTTACATCTGGATTTATAAACAGACCTCCAGAGAGAAGTTTAAATTTGTTTGGATTTAACGAGATTGGATTTAAAAAAATTGGATTTAAGATTGGATTTAAGTAGTGAATTATTGAATTGGATTTATTTTTGACATTTGACATTGTTGACATCCAGATGTATTTTTTAAACTAGTGAATAATATGGCCGTAAATTATTATCTAATTCAGTTAAACGAGTTTCCAAAATTTTGAAGCCGTTTTTCTCAAAAGTACAATTTTGAAAATTCGTGGTTTTTGAGCTTACTGAACTCAAAACTATAAAATTAGATATAAATCCTTCTGGAAAATTTTAAAAAGTTGAAAATTGTTGGCCAGTGTTGTTGGCAACACGTAAATCGCATTGAGATCGATTTTAATTGAAATTGACATAAAACAAGCTGAAATATGTAAGATTGATTTGATAGACTCTGCTCACAGAGTCCAGGGAATTTCAGAAAAAGGTGGAAGATATTTAAATAAGTGAGAAAAAGATGATAGGTAGATGAAAAGAAATTAAAAAATCTTGAGGGCTTCCGCCTGTGTAACCAAGGTTGAAAAAAATGGCAACACCAACTCTTTATACAGTTTTTTAAGCTTTAAACTTGTGCATACATAAATTTAAGAGAGAGACGATATTAATCAAAATTTAGGTAAAAAGTTTTAGTAATTTTGATTTTGTTTTCAAAAAGGAAAGTTCTTTTGTCTGGTGTTAAAACCATATTAACACGGCTGAGATAATCCACATATTAAAACGATTAACTGCCATGATCGTGATCTATGACAGACGAATTGGCAGAAAATAGCCAGTAGTGTAAATGGTGTGTAAAAAACTATCAGAGCGTATCAGAGCGAATACTTATACTTACATACGTATATGTACATTATACATACATATATATATCATTTCATTCATGATTTAAATAAAACTTATTAAATATTTTTGGCGGCTTTCTGAACAAAAATTGTCGCATCATCAAAAACTGCGATGATGTATGTTACAATTTTATTATTAAACATAGTCTGAATTCATCATTAAAAGTTCTTCTATCTGTCCTTTAAATTAATTTTTATATTTTTTGTTTTTAGTAAATAATGGCAGGAAGACCAAGAAGAACTCGTATTTATGGTGCCAACTATAACATTGGAGAGAGCTACTATAAATCAGCTCTGGACAATCTTGATAAGAAGCAATTTGGAAGGTAAGTGTGGTAAGTGTAAATGCACTTTGACAACTACGGATTTTATTGATTTTTGATTATACAAAAGAAGCTGTTTTTAAAGTAAACATTTACACAATTTTTAAAAACGTTAATAATATTTTTTTTGTTTTTTTTTTTTTTTTTTTTAAGCTTAAATAAGGAGTCCAGTCCAATTACATTATCGAAACCAAGCCGAAATATGGATGATTTGCTTCCCTCAAACTCAATATTTCAAAAAGGCATCCACGATGATGAGCCTTTATTCGATTATATTCCCAAGGAACCCATAAGGAAGTCTTTACCAATTTTCAATGATGATGAGTCTGATGAAGAGGTATGAACTTAAAAAAAATACTCAGTGTGTTTTATTAAAAATATAATATTTTTTGAAATTTTATTTTATAGATTCGAAGCTCTATGAAGAGAATAACTGATCTTAAAAAAAGCAACCAATCCTTTTTAGATGACTTCACTGCAATTAAGGAAAGAAACAGAAATAGCTTGGAAATTAGTCGTTTCCCAAAAGCTAAGGTAGGATTTCAATAGAAATTACTAAATGTTTAAACACTTTTGAGTTAGCCTTTTGCAACACTATAATAAATAAGTGTTTAAACTAAGAGTATGCCTAACAAAATATCACAATTTTTTTCTATTTGATTTTTGTAGCCCATTCTCGATTTTGATGATATGACTAGCGATTTGGCCACAGCAACATCTGATATTTTCAAATCTACTGCATCAGCTACATCAGCATCATCCAGAGCCAATGCCACCAAGGAACGATTGGCTAACATTGAATTTGAAATGTCAGAAAGGATGGATAAGCAAGTTCAGAGAGAGAAACGATCAACGAATCTTAAGAAGTTCTTAAGTGAAAGTGGCGTTGAAGCATCTAATAAAGTAGTTAAGAAAGTTACGTTTTAAATTGTTTCTGTAATAAATGATTGATTACTAAAAAAAATGTGAACTTAATCTTTGTAAATCTTAGTAAAAGAAAAAAAAAAATAAATTAAATAAATGTACTCAGGTTCAAAAATGGCCAAATCTCCTATAGACGCTCACCTTATTTTTTGCAAATTTGTATGGATTTTATAAGACAACCCGGCAACCGATAAAAAAGTAGTAGAAAAAAAAATTTTTTTAATTTATGGACAAAATTAATTAATTTATAAACAAAACAGAATAAACTAATCACCAAGTAGTTAATTTTTGGTTAATATACTTATTGGGTATTTATAAGTGCAAATTAAAAAAATTAGACATGTAACGAAGACAAGAAGAAACTTTATTTTTCATTAAAATTGTCACAAAAATTGAATACGGCTCTAATCTACAGTTTTTGGTTTCTATGAACCATATTTTTCTTTAACAAATGTTTTAACAAATGGTTATTACCTGGTTTTAATGTATGCATTTGTTATTTAAAATTACTTTTTTATCATTAATTCAAACCATAAGAGCACTGAATGCAAGAAATATTTTCAAAACTTATAAAATATTAAACATATTAAAACAAAAAGTTAAATATAATATCAAGGGGCACGGTAGTGCCCAGCCAAGTTCTCTAGCAACTTTGGGACTACACCCTTATTTACAGGAAACAACTCAGGCCATTTTCGACCCCCCTCTAACTTCCACACCAAAGATGATAGAAATTTCAAACTCGCTACATTTGTTGAGCTGGTCAAAACCAAACACCTCAGCCTCCTACGATGAGTAGTTTCTGAGATATAGGGCTTTAAAAATCGCAAAAACCGTAACTGACTCACTGACTCACTGATTCACTGACTCACTGACTCACTGACAGATCATCAAAATTATGGAGAACTTCCCGATATCGTAGAAACTTGAAATTTTACACGGTGATAGGGCTTGTGGTGTATACAAAGGAAAAAATCGAAAACTTGAGATTTTCAATTCAGGGGGCGTGGCATCCGCCCATTTCCGCTGAATTTTCATAAAATATTTTATACAAAGGAAAAAATTTAAAATTTGAGAATTTCAGCCAGGGGGCGTGGCAACAGCCCATTTCCGCTGAATTTTCATCAAATATTATAGAGTACTTCTGATTATCGTAGAATCTTGAAATTTGGTAGAATGTTAGAGCTGGTTGTTTATACAAAGAAAAAATTTAAATTTTGACAATTTTAGACAAGGGTCGTGGTAACCGCCCATTTTCTCTTTTCTTTTCTTTTCTTGCAAAAAGTAGTGAAATCACAACAAAAACATTACTGTTAAAAAAGAGCCAAGTTCTCCTATGTTGAAGTTATGCTAGCACAAAAAGTACTGAAATGTAAAAGTGTACCAAGTTCTAAAGCTTGGCTTTAAATTTGTATAAATAAAATGTTGATTGTTCTCTTGATAATTTTTCTTTAAATTACCGATTTTTAAAGCTATTTGAAAAATTGCCAAGTAAACAATCAACATTTTATGTATACAAATTAAAAGCCAAGCTTTAGAACTTGGTACACTTTTACATTTCAGTACTTTTTGTGCTAGCATAACTTCAACATAGGAGAACTTGGCTCTTTTTTAACAGTAATGTTTTTGTTGTGATTATAATTTCAGAATTTAGGATAAACGATATTATATGAGATTGTAAATTGGTAAAGATAAAAATATACAAAACTCCTAATTACCCCTTGTAAAATATGTTTGACAAAAATGGTTCAAAAAGACCAAAAAAATTAGATTTTGAAAGTTCTTATTTCATCCAAATTTAGCCGTATTCAATTTTTGTGACAATTTTAATGAAAAATAAAGTTTCTTCTTTTATCCGTTACATGTCCAATATCCATTAATACACAAAGGATAAAAATGGACTATTTTTGAATAGTTTTTCTTAATTGTTTTGCTATATTTGCATTTTAAAATATTAAAAAAAAAAAATGCATATCGATAAGAAATTTAATTATCTACAAAAAATTACTTAATTTTTAAATTCGGCTTGCTTTTCAAGTTATAGACAAAGACTCAAAAAGTAGTAAAAAGAGTCGAAAATTTTGATCGTTACAAAAATGGTCATAGCGTTATAACTAATGCAAAGATTTTGAAGAAAAGTATCTTGTTATCTTTGCAAGAGAGTGTACTAGACATGTAAAATTTAAAACTATGACGATTCGAAAGATTTTGATTTTTGCTCTCAGTAAGAACTTTTTTTTTTGTCAAAAATTTTCTTTAAAAAATCGATTTTTTAAAAAATGTTTTGATACATTGCACTTTAACATCTCGAGTTACCCAGAAAAGTTATTCTAGTGTTTCTTACTTATTTATTCAGCTTTCAGGTGCTGCGTTCTTTTGTTCAGGTGAGTCGTTTATTACTCAAGATATAACCCAAATACTAAGTATGCCTAGAAAAACAACAAGAAAAAACTTCGAAAAAAAAGCTTAAGTGTAAAAATCATAACGGGATAATTTTTTTGGAAAAGATCATAAAATTTTGCTTAAAAAATAGTTTTGAAAAAAAATTCACCTTTTCTGTTATATAGATCGGCTTAAAATGAACTTATTTCATTTTTAATAACGGTTTTGGAAAGTTCTAAATACACCCTACAAATGCAAAAAAACATTTATTCAATTATGTATAAAGTCGCAAGAAATATGCAAAAAAGTAATTTAAGAACATGGTTTTTTTTACTCTCAAAAATTGAGTGACTTAATTAATTAATTCATACTACTCACTTGATAATTTTTTTTGGGCGATTTATTTATATACAGAAATTCATATTTTAAGCTAAAGAACCGGTAAAAAACGACAAAAAGAATTTATTACATAGGTATTTTTCGTATATTCTTTTAACATGGAATTACTCAGCTGCATTCCTGCCTTGAAACAATTCGACCGTAATACTCGTACTTCAAGAACTGCCCATCAGTTTACACTTGAGTCCAATTTCGTACGTACCGTCACAAGTACAGAGTTTCTTTCTTTAGTCGTACTACGAGAATGTGAAATGCATTACCCTATCCCATTTTAATGTTTAGAGCAGGTCGATTTATGACAAACACTAACCGTAATAGGAGTGATTGTTCATTGAAATTATTTTCTACCGATAAAAACTTAATAAAAGAAACAAAGTCATTTATTCTTAAGCAAAGTTTATTTGATGGTAATTTACTTTGAGTCATTGGCAATATTTTTTTCTTTAGATAAAATAATAATAAAATGTTTTAACTAAATAACAAAAAGCAATTTTAAAATTACTTACTATATAAAAAAATAATTCTTGAACGTGTTTTCATTTGAGCAATATTGTGCGCGGTTACTTCGATATGTTTATCGTCTCATGAAGCTTACATTTCTTTGATAGCTTCTCTAAATTTCTCTAAAAACAAATGTGCGTGTTTCTCTTGGAAGATTAGTGCAGGTCGCATGCGTATGGAGACATCTCCACAACCACCCGATTGAACACCTTTCATTTTCAATTTATTTATAACTTTATCTCTTGATTCTGAATCTTTGACGTTGATAGCCAAGAATGTTCCTCGGCCTCTAGTTGAATTTAACAAATGTGGGAATTCCTTTTCAATTGCTAAAAGTCCAGATTTCAAAACTTTTCCAGTTCTAGCAACTTGATCAAGAAGGTTATCTTCCTTAATGACTTTCAAAATTTCTTGAAGGAGTAAAATTTTCGATGGATCTCCCATCCATGTATTGAAAACCCTGTAGGGTTCATTTGGCTTAAACTCATCAGAATGGAAGTAGCCTCCGATTTGCATTTTCTTGCTGAAAGTTACAACATCAGGAGGGGATTCTAGATTGAAGTGTTCGTGGCACCACATCTTGCCAGTTGGACCACCACCGGTCTGGACTTCATCGATAAGCAATGCACATCCATGTTTCTTGCTGATTTTCTGTAATTGTTGGAAGAAATGTGGAGATGCTTCATTGTCACCACCTTCACTTTGAATTGGTTCAACACAAATTCCAGCAACTGGAATTCCTTTATTCTTATACTGAGTAATGAGGTCCTCAACTTCGGCTAAGCAACGTTGATCTTCGGCGTTGTTTTCTTTTTCATTTTCAGCTAATGGATATTTGTATTTGGGAAAAGATGCAATTGGCCAATCGAATGAGGGAACATCGATTTTGTGAATGTATTTGGAATGTGTTGTTGATAAAACTCCAAGAGTTCTTCCGTGGAAAGCTCCCTTAAAGGAAAGAATACTTAGTTTGGGTGCTCCTGGTGGCATGTTGATCATACAGGATTCCATTTCTTCTTTGGTGAATTTGACGTTCTGACCTCTTTGTTTTCGAATGTACCTTTGAATAAAACAAATACAAAATTAGAAATTTGCAATAATAATTTTTATTTAAAAAATATTCGAAAAAAATATGGTTAATACACATAGCCCGTTTTATCTCAATTCATATAGCACCTTAATTCAAATAAATTGTTATTAATTGCGATTATATATTTTGTCGCTTAGGCAAACAAACAAAGTTATTCAACGGTCAAGCTGTATATTATAACCAAATATTTACTTTGATTTAGCTTAGCATCGACGTAATATTTAATGCTAATTAATATAAATGATTTGGTACACTGTGGTGTATGAGTGCTTTTTTATAACAAGAAGTGTAAATATTGGTTTAACACTTGCACTTGCATATTAATGATTTAATATTAAAATTAAACTATTTTTGTTTGAAGAATTAATATCATTATTGTTGTGCAACTTGTGTTGAAAAATGGATCTGTTTCGAAAAAATATACCTACATAATTGCTACTTCACGTGGATTCTTTGCCCACCTCATTGAACCCTGTTCAATTAAATGTTTTTCCTTTTTATCAGTCGATCTAAGCTGTTACACTTTCTTTAAATACTCACATGCATGTTCAAAATACACGTGATTGGTGTAAATTAAAAATATATTTCGACCAATCAAATCACTATTAGACCAGTGCCAATAATTTTTGAAAATAAAAAAATTATTAGCAGCATATGGGTGGTGGGAAAATTTAGGATAAATGGTATATGAAAGGGGAAAA
Source organism: Episyrphus balteatus (assembly GCF_945859705.1). Taxonomy (NCBI): domain Eukaryota; kingdom Metazoa; phylum Arthropoda; class Insecta; order Diptera; family Syrphidae; genus Episyrphus; species Episyrphus balteatus. The sequence continues at coordinate 38,251,140 of NC_079135.1, forward strand.
ATAAATTGCCCAGAAAAAAATTGGGGGAAAGGGGGTGGGTGGGCGAAAAAGTGTGATGGGTGTCAAAAATCATGGTTTTTTACGTTTTCTGTCAAAATTAGATGTCCTATCGAAAAAAGCCAAATGCGAAAGTTGTAGGTAGTATGAATGTCCAAACTTTTACTCAAACTAATTTTTTCTATAACCTCAAAAATATTGAAAAAAAATGCAAAAATACGATTTTTTGATTTTTTATTTTTATCTTTTACAAAAATAGTTAGATTTTAACAAAACTTAGTTAAAAATTACTTTGTTATGTTTTCTATCTATTAAAAATGTTTTTTGAGCAAAAACCTAATTTTTGGATTTTTGACGAATTTAATTTGAAAAAATAGCCTATTTTTCAATCAAAAAAGTTACCGAAAAAAATTTTGATTTTTTAAAAGTTTGGAATGCAATTATTTAGCTTAAAACCGTTTTTTAAAGATTCTGTGGAAAAACTATACTTTTGTTTTAGAAAATATTGAGAAAAATTGAAAACAAAAAATCAATTTTTAAGATTGATTTTTCCGTAAATGACAGTAATATTGGCGAGAAATAATTAATTTTCCATAGAAACCAAATTATACTTTTCTAATGGTCATTGACCTTTTTATTTTGAATCAAGCACTAGAATAGCTCTAACGTGCAAAGTTTTTGAGATATTGAATTTTGATCGTCCCAAACACTATTTTTCTGATTTTTGGCATGGTAATATGTCAAAAACGTGACTTCAGATTCGAGCTCAGCGCACAAAAAACCACTAGAAAAATATACTTTTATATAAATTAATAAGAAGTGAAAGTTTAAGTGAGTATTTTTGAGTTCAAAAGTATCATAATCGCTTAAGATTTTGATATTTCAATGTCCCAAAAGCCTAGCTAAAAAAACGATAGAAAAATGTTGAGAAAGATTTAAAGAAATACTTTCCTCTTCATACAATTTTGTATTATTTTTATAAATTATTTTATTCGAATTCTATAGCATGAATTATGTATTTAAAAAAAATATGTAGCTTTAATTTTTTGTTGACATAAAATATCTTAATTTCCTCATGAACAGTTTTAAAAGTATTTCAAAGACTAATATAAGTCCAACGCCTTCTTTTAGGGTTGGTGATGAATGACCAAAACACATAATCCCAAAAAGAAAATCCCCATAGCCAAAATCCCCAAGACATACCTGGGTAAAGATAAAATCTCCAGGAAAAAATCTCAAAAAAAAAAATCTCCGAGAGAAAATCCCAAAATTTCAAATGCGCAAGTTGTGTATCGCGCGCGCGATTCGATTGCTTGATACACAACTTGCGCATCTTCATTTTGGAAAAACCTATTTTCGTCAATTTATTTATAAGCCTTACCTTACCTCAAAAATTCCTCAAAAATTATGCTTTTGGTTGAACTTGTTGTATAATACAGTATATATTAGCATGATGGTTAAGGCAGACGAATGATAGGTCAAACAAGGAAGGTTCAAATCACGGTTGTTTACATTAACTTTGTTTTCGCTGTTGCGTTTTCAAAGTGGAATCATTATGATTTCAAAATTGTCGTGTTTGGTTCTGATTTTGCTTTGACTTACGGTTGTTTTTTAAGAATTTTATATCATTTTTGTTTTTGATAGTTGGAGATTTTTGGGGATTTGGAGATAGTGGGAGAAAAAATTATTTATTGGAGATTTTGTCCATTGGGTGCCTTTCCCCATGGAGATTTTGTATATGGGGTCAAACATTTTCTGGAGATTTTATCCGATTGAGATTTTTTTTTTGGAGATAGTGTAGGTTTCCCCTTCTTTTATTTGATACCAAATTCATTCATGTTAACTTTGGGCCAAAAATGGGTAATTGTGATTCCATTTATAAAATAGCAAACTTATGATTTTTTTTATAGATACAGCTCGTGCAATTTGGATACAAAAAATTAAGTGTTATATGTATGTTGAGAGGAGCTATATTTTGAAGAAAAAAAAATGTGGAAAAGTCCGTTATATCCACTATCTTCCGAATATAAAATAGCTAGTTGCTTTGTTCTCTTTCATAGACAAAATAAAACTAGTTTTTGGTTTAAAAATCGTTAATTTAAGTTCAAAATCTCAAATATATGTTTAAAAAAATTATATTTTTAAATCGACTATTGTAAGTACTAGACTATATCGAATTCCTTTTTACAAGTTCTCATATTTTGTTACAATGGAAAATAAATTTGCATTATACATATATTTTAAATTTTTTTTTTCTGAATTTTAATATTGTATTGTATTGCTTGTTTTTGTAAGTTCATAACTAAACGCCATCTATTTTTTAATTATAATTATAAACTAAATGGCATTTTATTATGAATTAATTATAATTAATTATAGCTATTATTATAATTAAAAAATATGTAGGTATGTGTTTTATTATGAACTTTTGGAAGCAATACCTACAATTAAATGATCTTTTTGTTATTATATATGAAGTTTAAAACCCCATTCATTATTTACTACTTTTGTTTGAATTTTTGACATTGTTTTGCATTTTTCATGCATTAAATGCATATAGAGAAGCAAAATATTTTTTAAATTTAAAACTACATTACGTGTGAGTGTGTAGACAATATAGAATATACACAAAAAGCCGAAAATAAAAAAAAAATGTGCTAAAAATGGACTAAAAATGAAAACGAGTTTACATTTGTCAGCCATTGTTAATTTTTGAACATTAATACCCGTCAGGTCAACAGACAGTTTGTTTATTTTTTGTTTTGTTATATGTTAAACTTGTTTTTTTGAATATCTTTGATATTTTTATACAAATTTGTGTTCCCAATAAACTTTAAACTGTTCCACTTATTTCTATGTTTAAGGGCTTAAGTTGAAGTTGTTACGTTTGTTTAAATTAATAACTACTCTTAAAATAAATATTCTACTTACCAAATAAAAATATTTTTAAATGCATTTTCATTTGAGCATGATCCACACATCATTGTTGTGATATTTTTGAGTCCTTTTGGAGCAACTGGAAGCAATACTGAGTTTAACATTTCTGGCCATTCCTTACCCGGAAATACTCCTAGAGCTGGCCTATTTACAAGTGCTATACGAAATGGAAAAGAAACATGAAATATTATTAGTGTCCGAGGTCCGACCGAAGGTTGATTTTCAGCCGAAGCCGAAGCCTAAGCCGAATTATTAGGCTGAAAGAAAATCTTCGGCCGAAGCCTAAGGTTAAAAAAAGTCAAGAATTCTCCTTTCCAATTGGATAAAAATATTATTTTTAATTATTAATTTAGCGATGGCACACATGTGTTTTGAAATTTTTGAATACCTACCGAAGAAAAGATTGCAATCTTTTCTTCGGTATTCAAAAATTTAAATTTTTTTCCGGCGCCTAGTACGATGCTGGATATTATAAACAGATTCTTCGGCTTCGGCCAAAACTTCGGCCGAAAATGGCCGAAGCCGAAGGTTTGGCCGAATGTTGTTTTTTTGGCGGAATTCGGCCGAAGCCGAATCCGATGCTTCGGTCGGACACTAAATATTATTGTAGGTATTATATTATTTTATAATTTTTGAACTTACTTTTCAAATTATGGTCATTTCGGAAAACGTTAAGCAGTCTTGGATTATTATAACCCAATGGCACAGATGAAATTTGGGTGTATGTGTCGAGCAAAACATTATCATCAACATCAACAATATAGTTTCCTATTGATTTGTCATAGTTTGCAAAGAACTGGACAGACCCGGCATTCTGAAAAAAAATAATTCAAATTGTTTAAGATGAGATCTAAGTTTTAGTTGAAATTGCAATAAACAAAAACACTAAAATTATCTACAGTATGTATGTCCTTCAGTGGGGGTCCATTTTATTCATATTTTTTACTTGCGATATAGGTATATATATATATATATATAGATATATATCAAGTTATGCATTCGTACAAAAAAAAAAGTTGACATAACATTTTTCCATGATATTACGATGGTAGAGAATGCCAAAAAAGTGGGTCCCGGAAGTCCGTCTGTCTGTCTGCATAAGGAGCTACAGCCTAAACGGATGGACCGATTGACTTCAAACTTGGTATCTAGCAGTTTTTGGAGACTCTCCAGAGTTGTTTTTGGAATTAATTTTTTTGGACCAAAAATAACGGTACTTGTCATATACCGATTTTAGTAAAGTTGAAATTGCTCAAAAACGGTTCCAACAATTTTGTTAAAAAAAATCAAATATAAGTTTTAAGATAAGGTCTACTTTCTAATGAAAATTTTTTTTTTTTGAAAATCATTATTAACGGTACCTGCCATAGAACCGTTTTTTTTTTTAATCCGATTTTCTCCAAAACGGCTTATTCGATTTTAACGAAACTTACATACATACCAATTTTGTTTTAAAATTTTTTTTCCAAAAAATTATTTATAAAAAAATTGTTTTTTAAAAAACGGCTCTAACGATTTTGAAATTTTTTTTCTAAATATGCATCTTTATATATCAATCAAAACTGCATACTTCTTTTTGAGGGCAATTTGATTTCTGATTTTGTTTTATTTTTTTTTTTTTAACGAATTTAATTTTTTTTTTCTATATAAAAGTCTGAACAATTTAAGCAACTTGAACTCTTCCATTTTATTTTTTTTTTTTTTTTTTTCAAAACATTATAATGAATCATACCTGATTCTTAAAATTTAAATATTTTTTTTTTAGTTAAACAATAATGTATGTTTGTTAAACTTAAATAGAAACGTTTTATGGTTCAATAGATATCAATAAGATTGGTTAAAAAAAAAGAAAAACACACTCAGCAACGTTAACGTCGATTAAATATAAAAATAAATATTTTTGTTGTTTTCTTTGCTTTTCTAATACAAATACATAATATTAATTAAATAATATGGCCTTCATGACGACTGCGTTCATTATCATTTTCAAATGGCATTGTTAAAAGATTGATATAATCGGAGTAGGTACCGATAAGCAAGTTCATTACCTGCTTGATTAGGTAGGTAGGTTGGTTTAGCTCAAATGAAAAAAATATAAACAATCTCAACGACTTCTAATTGATGGTAAAAAACGAGTCAAATTCAAGTTTTTAAGTGTTTCCAGTTTCCAAGCGTTTATATATATTTTTTTTTTTTTTATTTTAGAGGATTAAGATATCAATATTTCAATTATTTATCTTCATTAACGAGTGACATGCTTTACCAAAATAAAACATTTTATTATTGATTTTTGTATCATTATAAGAATTTATGAAAATAGTAAAAATGTTTGTATCTAATAAAATTACTGATAAGATGAAGCAAGCTAGCAATCTGCAAGCGAAAACAGGTGATTTTGATTTACCTATTCAGCGCATGATGCAACCTAGTTGCTATTTTTAAACTTTTTACCTACTCAAAAGTGTGTTTGTATATTCTTAAATTTTGGAAGAACCTCAAAGTCAAATGTAATAAACGATTACACTGGTTTACAAAATTAAACTTTTTTTTTGTTTCCGGAACAAAAATATACTTTTCTGAAGGTTTTCGGTGTGCTGAACTTGAATCCGAAGTCAAAAAAATTCTAGCAGCTCCCGTTTTTGAGATATTACCGTTAGAAAGTGCAGCACTTTGGACCTTATTCTTTTATATAAGGAAAATTGTTTGAGCATATTTAGTAACGGTTTTTATAAGAACTATTTACCACATTTTTAAATCTGTTTAAATCTCTCCGATATCTTTTTTACTTCCCGAGATATCCTCAGTTGTTTGATATTTTAAAAAATTTTATAATGTCATTATCTTCTTTATGATATATGAAGCCAAACCCACTGACTTCAGTTTAAGATATCTCGGGCAATACATAAGATATTGAAAAGATTTAAACAGATATCGAAAGATGGGAAATAGTTCTTATAGAAACCGTTACTAAATATGCTCAAACAATTTTCCTTATACAATAGAATAAGGTCCGAAAAACTCAAAAAAAACGTTTTTTTGCATTTTCTAACGGTAATATTTCAAAAACGGGAGCTTCTAGAATTTTTTTGACTTCGGATTCGAGTTCAGCACACCAAAAACCTTCAGAAAAGTATATTTTTGTTTTGGCAACAGAACCCTTGTTAACCAGTGTTATAGGCTGCGAAAAAGTTCGAAAAAGTTGCAAATACAAAAAGTTTAAAAAAAATACGACTTTTCATTAACAATCTTGTGATAAACTTGGTTTCAAGGTGTTCAAATATGTCCCTATCCTTATCGATAAATATAATAATCCAAAGTGCATTTTGCCTTCACCTTATACTTTTTTCTTAAATATATAATATATAAATTTAAAAATTCAATTAAATATTGGTATCTTAGAATAAAGATATGTTTTCAATCATGTGTTATATCCATTTTTCCTTTGTTAAACAAAATGTTTCTATACAAAAAATTAATAAAAGTTGAGTTGGGGGCTTTCTAGCCTTCATTTTGTCATCTTGTCATCAATTTAAATTTAAGTGCATGCATAATTGTATTTGGACTTTTTTTTTAATATAAACTCAAAAAAACGAGAAAAAAAAAACATCGGGGTTAAACCGTATAGCTTGTTGTTGGAAAAACCAAGTTATAAAAAATTGTTTTCTTTTTATTGCAAATTTAACAAAAAAAAAAAAATAGTTTTTGACAAATAAATAAAAATTCCAATAAAAAAATGTATAGCAACCAAAAATATTTTGCATAAAAGAAAAAAAATAAATTGCACGACTGGGGTCGCTCGTACTTGCTCTTATGGTGAAAGTTACTCTAATGTTAAAGCTTTTCATTGAACAAAATAAGTGCAAAAAAAAAAAAAATAAAATCTGTTTTTATAAATAATTAAATACCGCTTTAAATGATCTTTTACAAAAAAACTAAGTATGCCATTTTATTTCTTTTATAAAAGGGAATTTTTAGAAAAAAGTTTTCGAAAATCGTTAGAGCCGTTTTTTTTTTAAATCTAATTTTTTATACCTATATAATAATTTTCTAATATTTTTCAAAAAAAATGTAGGCATGCCATTTTGAAAAAATTATTAATTTACACATAAAAACGGATTTTCAAAATTTTTCACCAACCCGTTTCCAAAAAATTGATTTTTCCAAAAAAAATTTTGAAATATTTTTTAAAAATCCAAAATGGTGTTTTTTGAAAAAATTTTAGATTTTTTAAATAATTATTGTTTAAACGTTTCTGGTCGAAATATGTTTTGTCGTTTACGAGAAATTCGTAAATCAAAAAAACCCCTCTATGGCAGGTACCGTTAATAACGGTAAAAAAATATTTGTTTTTATTTCCAAAGAAAGCTTTTATGTGTTTCACCACAAAATCGTTACTGCCGTTTTTGAAAAAAATTAACTTTTCTATTTCCGTTATATGACAGGTACCGTTAGTTTTGGTCCTAAAAAAAAATTTCAATTTGTCTTCTAGGGAATCACCCAAAACTGTTAACTACCAAGTTTGAAGAAAATAGCTCCAGTAATTTAGGCTGTAGCTCGAAGTTCCTACAGACAGACAGAATTGCCGGACCCACTTTTTTGGCATTCTCCATCATCTTAATGTCATGTAAAATTTTTTTTTTTACGAATCCTAAACTTGCCCTTAGTACCTATATCGCAAGTTAAAATACTGCAACAAAAATTATTTTGCATTAAAAAATAAATTCTATTGCAAATAAAAAATTTTCTGCGTTGAAAAAATAAACAATGCAAAATGTGTGCATTAAATATTTTTATTTTGACTATATTTGGCTTTACATTAGTTTAAATATTTATATTTGAATAAGCTATGGTCGAAAATTTTTTAATTTATTTTTCAAAAATCTATATTTTTTTAATTTGTTTTATCCTAAAGTTCAAATTTTAATTATGTCTTAGTTTTAACATTGAATTCCCTAAATTTTTTTATCCAAAAACGTTCGTTGAAAATGGTTAAGTCGCTTACGAGTAAATCATCAATAAAAAAAAACCGTTCTATGGCAGGAATTTCAAAATTAGAATCGTATTTTTTATTTTTTAATCAAAATCGTTAGATTTTGTTTTTGAGAAAAACAACATTTTCCATTTTCGTCATATGGCAACTGACTTTAATTTTGGTTCTAAAAACTAAGTTTAAATTTTAGAATATACCATCAAAAACTCATAATTACCAAGTTTGAGGTAAATATCTTCAGTGGTTTCTGCTGCAACTCGAGATAGGGACAGATAGACGGAATTGAGAACCCCCTTGTTTTTCATGTTGGTTGTTATCGCGAGTTTGATTTGTTGTTACAAATCCTGAAAATGCTTACTTATATCGCAAGTAAAAATTTTAAGCTGACTTGAGCCATTGCTATTCTGAGCACTTTACTGCTTTACAAAGCATCTTCAAGTGAGGCAAATCTAGGTACTTATGTATAAATTTAGTATTTGTTTGCGAAAATTATTGGTGGAAATTGTTAATAAATATTGAAATACTTCTGTATGTTTTGTTTATCTTTTGCTTAGATATTTAATTTGAAATAACTGCAATACAAACTAGTAGACAAAAGTTTGTCAAACTCCTTTAATTAATTAATTTTTGTTTAAATTAATTTTATTAAAAAATAAGATACGACAAACGAGATTTATGGGCATAATAATACATGATGCAGGGATTCATTTATCTAATTAAAGAAAAAAAAAAAAAAAACAAACAAGTAAACAAACACATGCAGACATTCTCATACACTGTAGCACGTAATCCCATCATAATGCAGGTTGCAGCATTAAAAGAAAATTTCAATGGGCGTAGAAAACAAATTCTTCTCTTCTTAAAAATGTGAGAACCATCTTTCTAGCATAGGTACATACTGCAATATTATATTGAATCAAAATTATGATTTTATATTTTTCAAGACAACAAAACCTTTACTTGTACGTGTATATCTAGATAATTTTGTATTAAAAAAAATCTGTTTGATTAAATTAAAAAAAAAAAACTCATTTTATGGGACAGAATTCTACAAATAGCCCAATCCCCGCTATGAGAAAAATTGATACGAAAACAAAAAGGAAAAAAAAAAATACTTGGAATATGCCCCTTATCCATCACACTAAACACCATCTATCAACAATCCAAAAACAAAATCTTTAAATTTTTACTTTGTTATAAATATCGATTAAACCCACTTTATTTATACCTATCGAAGATTGTAGCTACAAAATTTGAATACCTAATAAATGCTGCACTATGTGTATCAATTGTTATCAATTGGACGGTTACATAATACTTTTAAATTGTTTTAAATTGGTTTATTTTTATTTAATTATTATTGTTTTATGGACATCTTAATATAAGGGAAGTGTATCTTATCAATTATGTATCTTTTATTGTTGGCTAGACTTTGTAGGTACATACAAGAAAAATCACTTAAAATTAAATTTTCATTTACCTGCAATTCACTTAATTCTTTAAGTAGTTTTAATGATTTTGGACCAGGAATTTGGTCGGTATTAACTTGTGGGGCCACAGGTTCAGATTGTGTTGAGAATTTTAAAATCTGATTAAAACCTATAGAAAATTAAAAAACATTATAATGTTTTCGATTTTTTAAATAATTTTTCACAATACCATTTGAAAACACATATCTATTAGGTAGATGCCGAACAGCATTGCTGATATTCATGATTATTTATTCTAATTTTATGGTAAACGAAAAAAAAAAAAACAACAACAACAAATGGAATTTAAATTGATTTAAATGATATTGTTGGGTCAAAAATTAGGACTGCACTGGATAAGAATAGACATCAACAGCACCCTTAATCAAACTGACTTTAAATGAAAAAATTCGTCGAATGCGATGTCAGTTAAATAAAAAATATTTTCTAGGTACATTTTTAACGATTCAACCCTCCCATACACAAACACATGGGTGAGACTCAAGATATCTCTCTGGAAATCACATTTTTATCGAATAACAACCAGTGGTGTGACCTTTAGTACTATTGTAGCATTTTATGGAAACAAAGAAGTAAAGAAAGAAAGGTTCATATTTATTATTTGAAGTGAATAGAATCTGATACTAAGTTTTGATTCAATTAATTTCAAAATACAGTTCAACTTTTAAATGAACCGATATCTGTTAGGTATTTTCTTAATGTTAATTTTGTTATTTTCAGTGGGCTTAAGTGGTTTTTTTGACAAACAAATTTTCATAAATTTTATAGTACCTAAGTTGAATTTAAATCCAATAATTTGAATTAGGTTGAGATTACGAGCTTAAGATTTACCTACGACTTAAGTAAATCTTATAAAAGTGACTTACAGAAATGATTACCTACTATAAACAAACTTACAGAAGAAAATATGTTAAAAATTAAATAACACAAATACTTTATAACTAATAAAAGAAAATTTAACTTGCCTTACTTCATAACTCTTAAGTATATAGGTTTTAAGATTTCCGAAAGTTTTTAAAAATGAGCTTACTCAGTTTTCAGAATTAGATATATTCTACACCTTCTATTTTCACCAAATTTGAAGTTCCTTAAACCTTTTTTCTCTCCCCATCAGACTCATAAATTTGAAACATACTTTAAGATAGTTTTAAAATGATGAAAAATAAAAATGAACTACAAAAAAATGGTGTTCTAAGAAAATCCTTTACTTCAGTAACGCTCTATCTGCAAAGTCGATACCACTTAGACTTAGCGATGATCTAAAACCATTTAAAAACGTTGATATCTTTTTCTGTTTCTCAGATATTAATTTTTAAGACTGTTCTTTTTTTCTTGTCCATTGTTAATTTTGACTTTGAGACAAATTTTCTTGAACAAATCTTTTTACGGGACAAAATGTACCTAACCAACGAATATATTTTTATTTTTGGATTTACCTTGTTTTCCCGAAAGTCACAATTTTATAGTTCTTTCGACAATAAAAGGTATGAAAATATATCCACTCTTTATATTTTTAATAAACTTGGAGTTTTCCAAATTTTGTGATGTGACTTCATTGAATTAGTATTTTTCTTCTTTTCTTTCTTAAGATACCTTCTACCTTCTGTACTTTTCTTTCATAACTTATGTGTGTCAGGTAGTTCTGCCACTGTTTTATTGTCGATAAAATGTGAGTTTTCAACCATCAACCATCACTCGAAAACAATCGTTACTTGTTGCTCTTTTAATTTCAAATAGAGGTTCATCGAAAGGGATTTTACCTGCAAAATTGAACTGCAATAAAAAAAGATATCTAGCTGAATTTTTAAAAATAATATAATTTCTTAAATTTTTTTATATTTTTAATAAATAAAACACTGTGCAGGCTCATCACAAGGATATCCAACAGATTTTGATTTTCTTCGAAACTATGAATCTATGATGGAATCTAGAATTTTAGGCAAACCTACACATTATCGTTGACAATTCTTCAACATTTACACATCCGATCAGCCCCAACCAGAATTAGCTCAGAATCTCTTGTTTGCAGACGACTCTCTCACGTACGCGAAGTCGAAGTCACCCATATTAGCCGCAAGGAAAGTGGAAGCCCACATAAGACAACTTTACGAGTTTTATAAGCGCTGGGGCTTCAAAATCAACACAGCCAAATCGGAACTAATATGCTTTAGACGACCAGCCACCCCAGGAAATCCTAGAATACGCTCAGCCAGGAACTGCAGGAACATCAAGATAAGCCTTCCCGATGGAACACAAATTTCAGCAAAAAATAACGTCAAATATCTGGGAATACAATTCGATGAGAAGAACCGATTTAACCCTCAAGCAGCAGCCGTTTTGAAAAAAGCCAATTTCGCCTTTCATCGCATTCATCCGCTTATGCGGAAAAGAAACGGACTCAGCCAAAAGACAAAGCTTCTCCTGTACAAGCAGCTCATCAGGCCTATCATCACCTACTGTTTTCCTATCTGGTTCACGGTGACAAAATCCCATCTAAACAAGTTAGCAATACTGGAGAGGAAGATCTTAAGGATCTGTACAGGCATGCACTACGACAGGATACGCAGGAAACACGTCAGCAACAAGAGACTGTATGAAGAAGCCAAAATTATAAAACTCGACAAATATCTTATCCAATCAAGCAGAAGATGCCTACAGAACCTGAGCAATCATCCAAACCCAATAATAGGAAGAGTAATAAACCAGCCAAGACATCCTAACCAGCGGTACCTAGAAGCTAAGGAACTTTTGGATGAGGATCTTATATCAACCAACGACGAAGAGAACATACCCTTCTACGCTGATCCTGGATCAGCTCACTATCGTGGCTGAAAGCCTCACCTCTCCCTAATCCAACCTTTACAATGACAACCGGACCTGAACAACCCGAGTTAAGAAGCTGCCAACAGAATTAATATTTAAAACAAACACAATGACAATTAACTGTAAATTTAGCTTAAAAAAAAAACAATGTAAAAACGTTAGGCCCCTTTTGTGCCAACATATTACTAATATAATCAATGTACATTTTTAGATTACTAGCTTTAAGCAAATTGTATATATAATAACTGTTCAATAAAAATATCGTTAAAATCGTTGACAATTTTGTTTATACACATGCGCCATTTGAACAGATATCTTTAAACATGCTTTTGGATTTCCATTTCCATGTGTCAATACTTTCGCCGATATAACAGAGCAGGGTAGTCTTCATAGTCCATTGTCAGAGAATTTAACAAAATGAAGTTTGCAATTTGATCGGGTGTATAAAGTTTACCTTAAACCGTGATTTCAAAGGCAAACCGTTTGATATGATTTTGTCCAAATTGACAAATTGGAATCACGAAATCAATTAGTATTATAGATTTGCTACCAATAATAAAAATATATGTACAGAATCCGTTCGTATAGTAGAATTGCATACAAATTGTCCAAACGAAAAGGATTTTGTATTGTTTTTTTTTTTTGGGGATTCGTAAGAAATGTACGTTACGAAAGGAATTCGCAATAAACAATTAATTGTTATAAACTATGCGGAAAAGTTTAACCTGAAAATTATGTAGGTAAGTTATAATAAAAAAATATTTACTTTATCCTTTGTATCTCAAGATATACTATCAACTTCTTCTTGTATTCACCGCTCTTATGATCTCCATCCGCTTGTCGGGTTCACCGGATTGATCTCAGAGATCGGCGTCAAACCTCCCAGATTTATATTGTTCTGAAGTCAACCAGGAGTTTTTAAGCCTACCTTTCCACTCTGTGTGTTCTATTTTTGAGGGATGGTATTTTTAACACAAAGGCTTGCTAGGATTTTCGGACTTCTAATTCGATCAAACTATGTTACTCCTGTTGTCACACGAAGCACCTTCATCGCAGCTGCCGTTAACCTACTTTCACACTTTCAATACATTATTCAACAATGTGAAATGTGAACCTATGTGAGTGCTGGACGCCCAACCGCGGTGTACCTAAAGCCTTTTTTTGCAGCTTAAGGGGGATTTTACGATCACTGAATATAGAAGAATTTTCCCGACACTTCATTCACTCTAGGCTTACACGATGATTGATAAATTAATTATGATATGGCCATAAAGTACTGACTAAAATTAAAAATTAAACTTTTTAGTTGAGTGATTTTTAAAAATATGAGTCCCAAACAGCCAAACAAAATACAGTCGACTCCCTCTAAGTCGAACTTTCACGGGACTCGAAAATCGGTTCGAGTTAGAGGGATTTATTTAATATTTTTTCTTCAAAATTGTTCATTAAAAATGGTGAAAAAGTTCGACTTAGAGGAAAATTCGACTTAGAGGGAGTTCGACTTAGAGGGAGTTGACTGTATGTTAAAATTTTGATCATAACCTTTTGTTCAGTCAAAAGGTTCCCAAAATTTCACATTACCCCAGAACTTCGATGACTTGTTGATGTATTCCTCTGCTACTGCTATTTATTCTATTGACTTTATTGGCAAACATTTTCTTTTTTCCTTGAACGCTTATTAAACTTTTGATTCTAGTATATAGTTTAGGGGTGAATTTTCGAGTTGAGCCCTTATCAGCCGTTTGAAAGTTATCTTAGTATATCGTTTCGTTGTTCGGCCAGATCCTTCACTTGATTCGATCTGCCCTTCAGACCTTCAGTGACCAACTGTTCTTTAAAACATTGACTGACTTTTTAAAGTTAGTTTTAATTTTCACTATTGTAAGACAAACTTTTGTCTTATTTTAGTTTTTCCATTAAAGGGTTAATTTTTTGTTACGATTTTTAAAAACGTGTTTAATTTTTTCGTTCATTTTGTATTTAATACATATTTACCTCTTCACATAAACTTATTTACATTCTAAATTTACCTGTAATTAAAAAAAAAAAAAAAAAAAAAACAAAACAAATAAGAAGAATAAATTCGAAACCTAAGTGTAATAATATTACTTTATTACAAAATAGTTTAACATCGCTGAGATGAAAAGATGATATCATATAACAATAAAACTTAGAAGTAAAGTTGTAGCCTAAAATTAAAATCACTTTTTATTTGTTCCTTTCACAACATGCTCAACTTATATTTCAATTTACGCTTTTTTTTTTTAGTTTAATTCTAACTAGGTATGTTAAATATCTATCATTTAAGACTTTATAAGGTACATTTTGCTTATAATTTATTAAATATAACACAAAAAAAAACTTATGTTGAATTAAAAACAAACAGAAAAAAGCTCATATACAGCAATTAAAAACTTAATAAATGTCACATCTCTGTATGCTTATTTTTTTAAAATATATATAACATACATACATATTTCTTTTTTTTTTTTGTTTTCTTAATTTTTTTTTTTTGTTTTGTTTCATTGATTTTTATATATAATATTAAATATTTACAAAATCCACGTTAAACGTAAATAACATCATATACATTATACACTAAAAAAGATATTTAATAGATAAATTTTATAATACAAGAAAAAGTTATTTTTAATATTATATACTTGTACAGGACATTTCTTTTCTTTTTTTTTTTAAATTCTTTATTGCGCTAAACAATTGTTTATTATACTTTTCTTTTGGCGTGAAGCATTTCCATTAGAAGTGTTTGTGTAGGTGCACTTCCAGCGCAGTGTTTTAAGTATAAATGTTCTTCCCCTCTAGCTGCCATTGCATGTATTTCCGGAAGAATGTTCAGAAGTCTGCTAAACTTATCCTGTTAACAAAAAAAAAAAAAAACAAATTAAAAATATAAACAAAATATATTACATAATGATTTTAAAATATACAACCAAGGGAGCAACGAAACCTTGATCAATTTGTGGTTCACAAAAATAGTTGGGAGCTTTAAATTTACCAGAAAACAGGTCAAGGTTACCAATTTATGATAACGACAGACAATTTTTTGTTTTTTCGAAACTTAGACGAATACAATTTTGTTTCCGAGGGTTGGGCACTCAACTTATTAAGTGAAATGTTTATAGTAAAAAAAAAAAATAATTTTGAAAATGAAGGCGGTATAATTTGAAAGTTTTTGGGAATAATTCGTATAGAATTCTTTATCCAAAACCAAATGATTTCTAATTTTACGAGTAAATGCGAGATTATTTGGAAAATTTTAAAAGCTAAATTAATCTCCGAAATGCTCAAAATTTCATTTGAGTTTGCAACTTTTCTTGATATTTCGCATGCATTCATTGCCTTGTTCGACTTTACAGACAAATTTCAGTAACGTCCTTAAAATTATTCTAGTAAACCCCCGAAAATCGTTTTGGCATTTCAGAAATGATCACAATGCGAAATCTCGGTTGAGCTCTCATACAATACAATTACTATAAAATTTACAAATTACTGAAGATCACCTTAGCGGAGCAGCGAAGTTTGGTGACGGTAAAAAGAACGTTTTGGGGATTTGAGTAAAAATGAAAATCAGCTAGTCTCGAACCACCAGAGTTTTTCTCTGATATTTGTTTTATATGCAATCTACTTATTATTTTATTGATATCAGTTAAAAAACTAGAATCGAATTACAGCACACGATTACGATCATACGTTATCGTTCTGACTGTTGCTGTCTCTATTTAATCAGTAGAAAAAGATAGGGACACATAGCGACCATACGTTAACGAACGTACGTGATTCGACCCCTGATTTTGATAATTTTTGCCTTCGATTAGCAAAAATATTGTTTTATTTTTTGATCTTAGAACAATTTTCTAGATGTGGATTCTTCGGCAAATTTAACCCTCTTTTACTAACACCACTATGCATCATTATTGACAGTCAACAGTTTGACAAGTCTTTGTTTGATAATAATTTGTTTCGGTGTCAAATAAGAGTTCAAAAAGTTTTTAGTTCAAACGGAAGCAATATTTGATAATTGCGACCGCTGCGACAGGCACAAATATATATACTAACTAAACGAAAACCCCATAATAAAAAGTTGTTGATTGTCACCAGAGACAAGCTATATAGCCGAATACTAATATCGATATCCAATTGAAAGTGGGATTTTTGAAATTGAATCGAGTTCTTGAAAATTTGAATTTAAAATACCAGTATTTCCCAGTATTTTTAGCTAGGTGATATAAAAATAATTTATTTTTTGTGGTAAATGGAAATTCAAATAAGTTTTACCAGCTATAAGCCCCTCCTGTCTTTGCATAACGATTGAATTGAAAAATAAGGATTATCCCAACCAAAAAAATTGAAGCACTTCGATTTTCTTTTGTTATTTTTATAGATTTTAAAATGAGCGTATCGAAATTTAGAGGTAATATCGTGTTTTTTGGAAAAAAAAATTGCCCACGCAATTACACACTGTACGAACACAAAAGAAAAGACAAAAATATCTGTTGATGCATTCCACGGAAAAGCATTTTTTCTTTACGTGATAATTAATTTGTATACAGATAAGAAAGGAAACCTACAATAGTGCTTTAGATACAAGTGGTCGCATGCGGAAAGATGAGTTCAAGTCGTTTTCTCATATTTTAGAACATTTTCTTAAAATCGATCTCAATAACTCTGGAATCCGAGTAAAGGGCTTGTTCTCATCTTTTTGTCACGACCCAAATAACACCTATTTTTTAGATTATTAAAAGCATTTTCAACTTTTATACAATTTTTTGGTTGACTTTACCTACATTGAGGCGATTTTGTTTTATATTTAAGAAGAAGTTAAATTTTTCAAATTTTCGAAGCACCGTTTTTATGCTTCACAAACATATTGTTTAGACATTAAAAAAATAAATATCACATAAAATTCATCACATATTGGCTTGCTATGTGCAATAATTTAATTTTTTTAAATAACCATATTGATATTATACAAAGTTATAGTTTAAGTAAAAATGGAGTATATTCTGAAAACTTTAAAAATTGCACATATTGGGAATACATGAAATAAAATTTAAACAATTTGAGTTCTATTGTTTCATTAAACCGAGTTTTATGAGTTAGAACTTTGGCAAAAAAAATGGCCGCAAGTCTGCGAAAAATAAACGAGAGAATGTTAAAATTTGAACAGTAATAAGGCTGTCTTGTCCGTACGCAGCAGCAAATTTGTCTTAACGCAGAGTGCACTTTCTACGTAAAGGGACACAAATAAGGGAAGTAAAGTAGTGATGGTGGGCGTTAAGGTACATTCGACAAAAGACTTAGAAAGAAGGGCAACAGAAATGTAAATCAGAAACGAAATATAATTTCTGGCCGCGATTTAATCGAATTAGTTAATGAGACTGTGTCCACCCGAAATTATGTAAATAACAAAACTAATAAAATCTGTAAACAAAATTAAAGTTACCGTCACAGATGGGTAACAAGTTAGTGTGTAGTCCAAAAGGGCTGCTTGAACATTTTCGTGGCCTTCCAGAACTGTTTTTTTATTTACAATACCTCGAACATCTGAAAAAAATTAAATTAATTAATATTAAAATAAAACAAATATTTACAAGGATTGCAATTTGAAAAATGTTCATACTTGGATTCAGCAATATAAGAAACTTCATACAGACGTAGTCACCCATATCGAATTTCAAATCTTGCAGTTTATTTTGTAACTCGTTGAAATAATCCGAAAGCTGAGGAACTCCAAGCAAACCTAGCCCCAAAAGATTAAACACCTGACCATTGTTCAGTTGCGTTTCGTCTGGCAGTCCGTTGTGAATCCTTTGATGCAAATGATCCAGCACTAACATGTCAGACCAAGAATGTTGAAGAAGTTTCATTTGATCGTCAACCTGCAAATTATAAATACATAAATGATAAATATGTTTTTTTTATTGATGTATATTAATTAAATGAAATTTTCTTTAATTTTTTTTTAACTGAGGAAGGATTGTTTTTTAAATTCTTTCTTTTGCAACTTGCAAGCCAAAAATGGCTACGTCTATTCTAACAGTTTCCAATAAGGAAAAATTTGTATTACATAAAAAAAACTAGCCCATTCAAATTAGATCGAAAATAGGGTGTGCTGGTTAATAATTCAGACAAGCTGGAAATTATTTTAATTTACTTTGTGAAGAGCCGTACAAGTTTGCGACGGATTCTGAGCTCAACATAACTTATGAGGGCCAAAAAACCGTTACATTTTAGCACTTTTTTCAGTTTTTGGGTCATAACTCCTGAAAAATAACTCGCACGAAAAATTATTACATCGACCAAAAACATTAATGTCGACCAAGCGGTTTGGTCAGAATGAGTAGTAAAAGTAGTTAAATTTTACTACTTTTGTTTCGTAGCGTTTTCGAGAAAAGTTTTTCTTTTTATTTACACAAATTTCTCACGAAAAACGATATTAGAGACGTGCTATAGTAAATTAACGCTAAAATAGAAACAGTCACTGTATAATGAAGTAATTGGAATTTTGCATATAAGAGAAATATTTCATTAATGTTACCGAGACCCTGAATGGTCGTGGGTCTTAACAAGTGAGCGTAAGAATAACAATTTTTTCGAGCTTATTTATTTATTTAAGGCGTTAAAGACTAACGTTAAACACTTATTATATATCTTAAAACTAGATTATTTTAAATTTACTTTACATTCTCGTATTAAAAAAGGTTTGTTTGAATTTAATACTTTTAAAATTATCATTAACAGAAGAGATCATAAAGTAGTATTTATTGAATACTGAAATCAACTGATTAAGAGGACTATATAATCCATAATTTACTCTACTGAAAGATGGACATAGAGGTATTTGTCTTCTTATGTTAACTTGGCTAAAACTGAAATGTAAACGATCCAAAGTTGATGGCGAGGTTATAGAACCGTTTATTATTTTTATGATGTAACTCTTTAATTGTAGGGAGGTAGTGAGATTTCGGGGGACCATGGTAGAAAACGGAGAGAAAATCGCATAAATCTTCTCTGAATACCTTTTATTCTGTCAATATGTATTAAATAGTATGGTGACCATACAACACATCCATATTCGAGTATAGGCCTAACAAATGATACATATAATAGTTTTAAAACGTATGGATTATGAAAATCACGAGAGAACCGTTTGTCGAATCCTAGAATTCCATTAGCCTTATTAATAATATAATCATAGTGATAAGTAAATGTTAGTTTTGGGTCAAGTATAATCCCCAAGTCAGAAAAAACGTACGGTCTAGTTAATGGACAAGAGTCAAACATGTAATTATACAGCTACGTGATTCTTGTTGAATATTTGTTGCTTTTAATAAACATTAAACCAAAATTTAGGTTTCGAGCAAAAACTTCATAATCTCATCAAAATCAGCTCAATTTCATAATTTATAATCTAGTTTATAGCTAAATTTCTTAAAAATCGAGTTGGTCCTGTTAGTAAGTTACGATAAAAAAAAATAGTGAGGCACAAAAGCCATTTGCTGAAACTAAACATAAATTTTTTTCAATTTTTTTCCTCTGGGTAAAGTGTCATTTACGTTTTATGAAGAACTTAAATTTTTAAGTTTTGTTTGAACAAATGGCTCTTTACAACTTCCACATTAAACATTAAAAAACGCATTGAAATTAAGAGTATAACACAGCCATTCCTCACGTTCAAAATAAAGAATCTTATTTTATGTTTGCACTTTTTGTGCACTGTCATAAAACTTAAGGTTTCCAGCTATTAAAGGCATAGTCTGTCAGTCAATTGATAGTTAACACTTTAAAATAGCCCTCTAACTTTTGGCCAATTTTAAACACATTTTTATTTAATTTCCAGTCCTTTTTTCTAGTGAGAGATATTATTGTTGTATTTATACAGTGTTTTTGTGTACTTTAATTCCAGAAAAGAGATTTCCAGAGAGAGAAAAGTAAAATTCTCATACAGATTTTTTAGTATGATACTAAAGAGATAAAATGGGGATTGGTTGCTTTAAAAGTTAAAGGACTTTTTTAAGAAAAATATGTCTATAATTAAAAAAAAAAACATACTTTTAGCCTAGTATCATGCTAAATCGAATTAAATCGTCTATAATTTTTCGCCGGTTTTTATAAAAATGTGATGTTTTGCTTAGTCTAATTCGTTTATACACTCTCCAAAACAATTTTAGAGCAAATTCTCTTTTTGAAGGAAATCTGAAAAAACGCTCAAATTAAGACATAGACGAATCTAACTACACCTCACCTCACCTCTTGATATATACTAAAAATCACCGCTTGTCCATTCTCCATTTAGGAGATTATTCAGAAAACGAAATTCAAAATCCCTTTCAAACACTGAAATCATTTGTCCACGTCGACTTCTTAGTGTATGCCAGAAATTGGATTTTGAAGTTTTCGGTGCCAATTATGTTTCTTGATTTTATATTTGATCCAATTTTTTTTTTTTTTGAAATTTGAGTTTGAAATTTCTCATACACCTCTTATCAAAAGATAATCTTCATACGAACTATATATGAGTTTCGATCACTAGCTTAGGTTTTTGGCATTGAGATTATGTCAAACTTATCGCTTGCATTAATACCCATGATGCCAGCCAACGAATCATCAAGTTTATGTCAAAATTTTTTTGTAATGCTTGAAAAAGGTGCATTTTTTTAAGTTAGCATCGGGAAAGTAAAACTTGATGTAAAACTAATTAATATGACGAAAAGAAAAAAATAAAAGAAAAATTTGTTTATAATACGGATATACAGCGTGTGAATGGAATTGTGTCAAAACTTGGTCAAGAAAGGACCGTCGATTAAAAAAAAATTGTTTGGTTACCGGTTTGGATACCGAACAAAGATACTCTAAATCTAAATGGAGATATGAAATTGCGCGAGCGCAGCGAGAGTAACTCTGAAGAGGATTTTTTCAGTCACCTATTTTTGAAATGTTTTCGTTCTTTTTCTTGGCAGCATCTTGAATAGGGTTCCCGAAATGGCTTGCTAGGTACGGTCTTTTCGTTTTGGGAAATTGGAACGATCAAGCTTATGAAACATTATAATCGTTAAGTATGGAAATCATCAACCTCGATAAATAGCCACCTTTAAAGTTTTAAATAAGTTCAAAAAAAAGCTCAATATTGCGCCTATTTCAAAACAAAACTATAGTTTTGAGAGTACGAGCACCGGCCCGAAGAACCTTCTCCTGCAGTACCGTAGGAATAATTTATCTGTAGAATCACTTCCTCTTATTATTTCTTAAAACTTAGCCCCACTAAGAACTCACCTTCAGATCCTTGAAGAAAACTGTGTTGCGGGCCCAATCGACTTGAGAAAACAGGTTTTGGTCTAAAACTTTGCACATTAACTCAAACAGATCAACTTCAACTTGGTTGTATGACTGTTTTTGAAGTAATGCGAACAGTTGTGTTTGCCATTCTCGGTCGTCTATTGATTGAACAAACTCCCTTATCATCGGTGAGACTCTAAAAATATCAAAAAACAATAAATGTTAGTTAATTGGAATTGGCTAATAGTCAAATATTCATACCTCAATGGTTCGACATTGTTCACAGAGTCTGCTGTACTAGACGGATTGGTGCTCGAATCAAAACTAAAACAAAAATATATTAACTTGTGTATAACATATTAAACCAATATACCATATTTTCGAATCGCTTGAGTGCTGTAAATTCACTGGCGCTCCATCCTGGCAGGTACTTGATTCATTGCGGGCTAAATTTTCATGTACATTTGCTGAACTTGCTGCACTAGACCCATTGCTACCACTTAAATTATTAGATAACGTTCCTGGTGAAGCATGCACTTGTCCAAGAGCAATTGCAATTGGACTCGGCGAAGAGTCCGGTGATTGTGTTAGAGATGATACCTTAAATAGAATGAAAAAAAAAATAACAAAAAACATTTCTTTTCATTTGGAGGTGTTCTCTTGTGCTTTATAGAAACTTAATTACTTGGGGTATTTGAATTTCTTGCTTTATGTTCATATTTGGATATGGCTGTTGGTAGGCAGTTGGTGACATCGAACCCTTCACATCTGTAGAGCCCATTGTTGTTCGGATAGCTTGTAACGCTAACTGTCTTTGACGCATCATTTGAAGTTTCCGCGCCCGATCCCTTTTGTACATTGGTCCAAATTTGTTTCTTCCTCCTCGCATTCTGTCTGCCCGAACAGCTGCAAATTAAAATTTATAAAAAATTAGTATCTGTAAACTATTTTTGATTTAAAAACATGGGTATTTTCTCAATGTGAATAATAAGCTGTTAGTTTTGAAAAAAAAATGTTACATGATTTTATTAGTACAATATGAAAACATTTTTTTAATTTTAAAGAAGAAAGTCAGTAAAAATAATGGTGGGCAAAGAATAAAGGCTCGGGAATACATACGTACGTATGTACATATTTATTTTTTTTTTTTTTTTTGAAACAGTAGAAAAGGGCAACTTCTTTTGGAGTTTTATAGAAGATAAAATAAGTAAGTAATAATGATTGTTTTATTTGAAAGGATTAGTTGGACTTATTACTACAATTCAGTTTTTGTACTTATATTTTGTCGTTTAGGATATCTTTGGTTAACGGCCGAATTTCGACCGAATTTCATATTAATGTACACTCTCAAAAATATTGAAAAAAAAAAAAAAATTCATTCGACATTCGATTTTGAGAAAATTTTGAGAAAGCGTACTTTAATTTGGTGTTAGAGCAAGTTTTAATTTGTTCGAAGCAAAATATGTATGTTTTTGTATTTTTACTTGCTCTATAGGGCAAGTATTGGTTTCGTGTAGAAAAAAAAAATCGAGGTTTTAATCAAAACCAACATTACGATTATGGAGAAGATCAAAAAAGTGGTTTTCGTCATGCCGTCCGTCGGTCTGTGCGTGTGTGCGTCTGTGCGTCTGTGCGTCTGTGCGTCTGTGCGTCCATCTGTACATCGAGCTAGGGCCTAAACGGGTGGATGGATTTGCTTGAAACTTGGTACAGATGATTTTTACGTAATTCCCTAGGTCCGTTTTTTTTATTTTTTTAATATCTCCAATTTAACGCATATCTCCCATATAACGTTTTCGAGGTATTTCAAATTTCTCGAAAACGGCTCTAACGATTTCATTTAAATTTGGTGTGCGCAGTACTCTTATTGATTCCAACATAACTGCGTTTTTAGTTTTTCTCAAAAAATGCCAAGAGCGGAAATATGGCGTTGCCGTTTTTCAAAAATTGACATGTTTTTTAAGTTCATATATTTCATCAAAGCATAAGTCAATTTTTTCAAAATTTACAGACATCATAGGTATTGAAGTGTAAAATGTAAAAAAAAATTAAAAAAAAAAGTTTTTCAAAAAATTTTTAAAAAATTGAATTTTTTTAACTTTCGATTTTTTTTTTGTATTTATTTTTTTTTTTTTTCACAAAATCTTAAATTTCCAATAAATATTTAAGATAAAGATGCTTTGAACTACAAGAGCAAGTACGTGCGACCCAGTCGTGCATTTTATTTAAAATCGTATTCATAATTTTAAATTAAAAACATAATGTAGTTAAAAATTTAATACTTTTTTTTGAAACCTCTAATTTAAGATAGTATAAAAAATCATGTTTTTACTGTTGAAATATTGTCGAAAATGAAAAAAAAAAAAAAGTTGTATCCATCATCCTTTTGGTCACTGTCTGAAATGCTACACAATCGCGTATTAGAAGCTCTCAAAAGAACTATGAAATATCTTTATAATGAGTTAGAATGTCTTGGACAGGTAGGTACTTATTCTACTTTCTGGCAATTACCGCCAAACAAAAGATCGACTAGGGAAATGCAATTAATGCTTGCTTCAAGTTTTCAAGTTTTTAGCAATGTCAGCTATGAAGCTGCTACAAAGTTAATACTGAAGGTGAGTACATAAAAACTGATAGGATATTTTGAGATTTGCACAAGATCAAAAATGTATTTTGAGTTTGCATATTTCATAGTTATGCATGTAATGTCACTACTACTCTTTAGATAACAAATAATAATTCATGCATTTCTCAACCGAAATTTAAAATGTAAGTTAGAAATCAATCAGATCTTAGCGATCCTTTAACATTATATTTTAATATATTTGTTGAAAAATATATAAATATTTTCATTTTTAGTATTTTTGTCAGCACTTTAAAAGTGGAATTAGTTATTTTTCACTCTAAGTCAACGATAAGTAAAATTCGAACGACCACATATATAATTTTAAAGGGTCAGTTAATGTTCAGTTACATATATCAAGTATATTCAATATTTGTTCAGCGATAGAATTTCGTATGGTTGATTTTAAAAATTTTAGTCATAGCTTAACATAACTTTAGAATTCGTAACTCTAGTTTTTCGTAACTTCGGTTTCGCGTAACTTTGACGGCCGTAACTCTGTTGCGCGTAACTCTGTTATTCGGAACTCCGTTACCATTTCATAAAACTTATATTAACTGTTTAAGTTTGTCTATGAAAACAAATGTTACGCACACACCACCGTGACCCAAAGGTTTGTTACTTGACCTGCGAATCAAAACTTCTAAATAAAAGCAGCAAAATACCACAAAAAAAAAAAAAAAAAAAACAAATTTTACCACATTGTCATGAATTTAAAACGCAAATCGTATACAAATTCCTCCTTTTTTACGTTTTTTGTGTTCAAATGTTTGAATGCTTATTTTTTTTTAATTTTTTAGTCATATTTTTAACCTGTGATGCAAACTTAGTTAATGCAATTCATTTTACCTTGCGTTTTTCATTTTTTTTTTTTTTAATTTTTGTACTAAGTAACACAAAATTTTTTGAAGAGACGTTTTTAGTAATTTTTTTTTTAATACATTAAAAGCGCGTAGAAAAGTTATCAAAGTTAAAGTTTTTAACCTACATACAAAATGTTTGGGGTCATCTTCATCTTAAAAACGAACAAAATCTAGACTAGTGTACCTACTTATTTGACAAAATTTAAGTTTTAGAGCATCTTCAATTCTTTATCTATGAACTAAATTCGCATTACAGACAATTCGTTATTACATTCAATATTACTTTCATCAAACAGTCAACGATATTGAAAACGGATGCTAAACATCAATAAACTACACAAAAAGAATTTTGTGGTTTTTATTTTATTAAAAGTTTGCAAGCTTCAGTTGATGCAAATTTGCGATAGTGAATAAAATTAACTAACAAAGTGCTAAAGACTATATCATTTGTGCAACGATGCGTTTCTGAATTTATCCTCTTCATTTTTAAAATCCTTGTATGACGAACAAAATTTTACTGATTAAAAGTTGGCGTTGTTTAGAGGACGCTTGTATGATCCAAATTCAGATTCTTTTAGGATAGAGCACATCCTTCAGGATTTGGACAACAAATATTTTTCAATAATTCAATTACCAAATTAAAAAAAAAAAAAAAAACATCGTTATAATTAAAAATTCTATAACTTTTCCGAAAAAAAAATTATATGTTTTAAAACTCCACTAACCTAAGCGAGATAATTTATGGGTAAAATCGGTTTATGTTTTCACAAAAATAGTCACAGAAAGAATTTGTAGCTTATCACAATATTAATAAGTAATAACAAATTGCCAACTACGCTACTTGCAAGATAATATTAAACGATATTTATTTGCAATAGATTGTAGTACTTGGTCTTATAAAAATTTGTGTGGGTAATAGTAATATCTAATATAGGTACCTCCAACAAAGTATGATGTGGGTACATTTTTAGATTTATAAAATATATTTTTAGGTTTTACTTTATTATCGATATAAACAGAAAAAAAATCGGTAGCAACTACAAATTATCTTTTTAATTGCAGTCAAACAAAAAATGAATAACAGTCAATGATAAAAGTATAAAACGAAATTAATGGACAAGTTTGGGAGCTAAAACTGAAAAACCGACTACATACTATTAAAACTAAAATTTATGATGTGTTGAAAAAATGTATGTAATTGTTTTTTGAACTTAAGGTTAGGAGAAAAATTGAAAATAGATTTACATATGGGAATAATAACACAGCCACACAAAAAAAAAAGTTCTGACCTGGGGTTGCGACTATGTTTTTCATATAGTTTTTAGGTCGCTGAAACCGAATTCGAAGTCTATTTTGCCGTATCAGGTTTTTTAAATATCCACAAAAAATGCGAGCCAAAAACTATATGAAAAACATAGTCGCAACCCCAGGTCAGAACTTTTTTTTTTGTGTGGCTGTGTAATGGGTCAAGTCCACTTCTCTTTAGGTTGGATGTTTTAAGGTCTTAAAAATATCAAATAGTATCTAGGAAAGATATTCTGTAGAATAAATACATTGATCTGTGAAACATGAATTTCATAATCATTTTTATCAAAAAACAAAACCGACTTCCATGGATCAAAACTGGGGTTTTATGGTTTTTCTAATAGTTCATATGGCCAAAAATTGAAATGGGACCACAGAATTATCAAAATTGAAATTGAAATGGGACCACAGAATTATCAAAATTGGGTCACTCAGTCCAAAGTTATGAGGTAACAAACACAAAAAAAAATACAGAATTGAATACCTCTTCCTTTCAGAAGTCGGTAAAAAGTGCCTTTAGTTCCCGTGAAAAAGCTTCTCCAAGTTCAAAATCATGCACAAATTTCAAATGGACTTGACCCATTACTATTGTGAACGCCTCATATAGCTAACAGATTGTTGTGCTTAAGATTAATACCATTGAAAAGTAATTAATACAAAAATATTCTAAATTAATTTAATTTTAATTAAGTGTGTGTTTTCTTGCTGTACATTTTAAGGAATTAGACCAAAAATCTTAAGTTTTAATAATCTAATATTTATAATATTATTGTGAACGTTTTGTGCAAAGAATTGCATTTTAAAAGACATAGAAAACAACCATATAAATATTATTCTTTCTTTAATATTTGTTTGAGTTCTTAGAGGTTTTTTTTTTTATACAAAATCGGATTTTTCACAGCTGAGGAATAATATTAAAATTAGATAAAGCAATCCTTATTAAATTTGTGTAGTTAATTAGTTTTCTGTTATAATTTAAATTCAAATTGTTTTTCATTTAGTTTTTCTAAAGTGCTGTGATGTATGTTTTTATTTTTTATTTTAACTTTTATTTATTAAATGTCAATTAATTATCAACTAATAAATGTAACAAAATAATATTTTCATGTAAGTTTAAACAATTTTTGTAATAGTGTAAAAAGTTTTCAATATAATATTTAACAGATTTAATAAAATACCCCTGAAGAAGTCGAGAAAGTATGAAATAAAGATTTTTATTTGCATATAAAAGGAAGTGACCAAAAAAGCCCGATTCAACATAAACATTAATAGTTCAAATAATTGGTCAAATTATCATTAATTTAATTAAAAAGTATTAAGCTAGATTGGCAAGTTTTATCGAAGTTATCTGCACAAACAAAAGTGACGAGCTTTACATCAAAACCAGTATTACGGCAGGATTGTTCATTAAAATAAAAATTTCAGAAATATGTCCGTTTATCTTTAGTTTAATCAACGGCGGCCTTACCCATTGCGAGGCTCCGGGAGGCAGGTCTTTGGGAGGCCCTTTGTCCTTTTTGATTTGATTGGTTGTTTGGTTAAGTTATTTGTTATGTTTGACGAGTTCCATTTAAGTTTTAAAATATTAAAAAATATTAAAAATTAACAGATACAGAACTCATTTTCTGCCGAAAGAAATTTTTGGGACAAAATTTGTCAAGGTGCGGAAATTTTGTATTCACTCCTAAATAGAGTTGAGGTCACTTGAACTTTAAAATTGCACTCCTAAATGCTCTCTTTTCTTCGAAAAATAACACAAATTTTGAGATTGGGGTCAAACTTAGGCCAAAAATAACCAAATACAACCAAATTCCGAAGTCTCAAACTGGGTGTAGAAAAGACCTATTGTAAACTATCAAACTTCCAACAAATTTTTTAAAGAATAATTTTATTCACATTATCATAACAAATTCTCTATCATCATAAAACAAAAGTTTGAGTTTATCTTGTAAACAAAACATTCACACCTGTGATATGCGTGGAAAATCGGTCTTCGAGTGTTTTGAGCAGAGATACCCAGAAGGAGATCGGAAACTTTCGTACGTTTTACTTCCCAAAACTCATTTGTTTGTTTCGTGTTGTTGTAATTTCTTTTGTATCCATGACTAAATGTGAAATACACACACAGTATAACCACAGTGTTTTCACGCATACTTAACCAAAATCGTCCAACTTTTCACGCATACTTAGCCAAAAGCGTCAATCCGAGCTTGTAAGCAAACCAGTATGACGTCAGAAGTTTCCCATCTCCTTCTGGGTATCTCTGGTTTGTAGGCGCGATATTCAAATACTACATAATACATTTTTCAATTATGTTCTGAATGCATGAATTAATTTAATTTGAAATTTGAGATAAAAAAAAATAGTATGAAACTAGCCTCAAAATGTGAAAAATGAAAATATCCAAAAAAATTAGAGCTCCTAGAAAGGAACCAGTGTGATTTTTAGGCTTAGTGAACCCAAATGCATTAAGTTCGATAAAAAAAAAAAACAACAGTTAAAATAAGCATAATTTTAAAATTAGTACGAAATTACCTCCAAAATGTGAAAAACTAAAATATTTCAAAAAATAGAGATCCTAGAAATACATTAATGTGATTATTAGGCTAATTGATCCAAAATACATTAATTTTAATAAAAAATTTTCTGGAAAATTTAAATAAACGCTCCAAACAAACTTAAAAATTAGTAGGTATGAAATTCCCCCAAATATGAAAAATTGAATATTTCAAAAATTAGAGCTGCTAGAAAGTAACCAATATGATTTTTGAGATAACTGAACTCAAATAAATCTTTCTGGAAAATTTTTACAAGTTGATAAATCAAAATCAACGATTTTTGAGGCAAAATTAACGTTTTTTGACTGTCAACTATCGACTATTGCGTTAGCATATTCCACCCCAGAATAAATAATTAAAAATCAAAATCAAAAGTTTTAAATAAAAAAGTATAGGACACAAAGAATCTATACCTACTTTTAAAAATTTGTTTGGGTTGCTGCAAGAGCGAGGCCCCGGCCGATTGCCCTGCTCGCCACCTCCTAAGGCCGCCACCGAGTTTAATAACTGCTTTCCTAAATTTTTGACAAATAGGAATAAATTTACAATAGCGATACCTGCCTTTTAGTTATTACAATTACATACATACATATATTCAAGCTTTGGAAAAATGTACATTTTAATGATAGTAACAGAAGAACATGTGGAAAAAAATCTAATAATTTTCATCGTTCTAAAAAAAAATTTTAAGGGGGCAAGTGCCATGATAGATGGAAGCAGATGTGTATTTGTTTCAGTCGGAATTTTACGTTTTATCAAATTCTAGTTCTAAAAAAAAGCTGTGTCAAGGTCGAAATAAAAGGAGCAAGACCATTAATTTTAAATAACCCCAAACATGAATCAAGAAATAGATTGTCAGTTTTAACTTATACAAAATTAGGCATTTAAGTGAAAAAACTTGAATATCTTTGAAATATATTTGTTAAAGCTGGGGCGGGGGCTGCATTTCACGAATGACCTTGGATGTAATACGAAATACATATGTGTCGAACTAATTCGTAATTAGGGGCACAAAAATAGGTAAACACCCTATAGTAGGATTGTTTTGTAACAGGACTAAACATACAAGAGTAGAAAAGTTAGTTCACGGAGGATCTTCTCATTTATATAAGGAGTTCATACTTGGTGAGTACGTTTTAGAGGTACCAAAACAAAAGTTAAACATAGGTATTAGGGTGGGTCCAAAAAATCGAAATTCTTTTTTTTTGATTTGGTACTCTGAAAAATCGATTGCTAGACACCTCTAGAATATACACACCAAATATGAGCTCTTTATATTAATTTAAAATTTTCCATTTTTGCATCAATCCTCTACAAAAAAAAATTATTTTTTTTTTAAATCGACTTTTTTGCCAATTTCTTTGCTTATTCTTGTAGGAAATTGAACGCTCTACAAAAAAGACTTTATGCTCTTTTTTCGTTTATCTAACCGTTTAGTAGATATTTGAGGTCCAAAAATCGAGAAAATCTTTAAAAAATCGTTTTTTGTTCTTAATTTTGTAACAAATTAAAAAATCATAATAATCAAACGCGCATGACATATTCTTGTAGGAAACAGATTGTTCCACAAAAAAGGTCTTAATAATTTTTTTCAATAATCTAACCATTCCACAGTGGGTCACCTCCCATACAAAGTGCGGTCAAAAATATAATGACCATTTTTTTTTTAATGAAACACCTGTATTATCATTTTATATGATTTATTATTGCAAAAAAATGCATCAAGTCAGTTTTTTTAAAATTTTGGTTATTTTCAAGAAAAATAAAAAAAGGTAAAAAAATTTTTTTTTTGAAAATATAAAAAAAAAATGGTTAATGCCGGAAATGGACCTGCCTGTCAGTCGAGCACTTTACCCTTACCCTCTAGTTCAGTCTTTTATAAAAATAATAGTGCCAAAAAGGAATTTTTTTAGTTTTACGTTGTAATTTTTTTTTCTCCGTGTATCGTCATTTAAACTCGTATTACTGGAAAAGGGGAAAAAACGGCGCTTTTATTTCGAAAGGTAGGACGGTATTCTTCATTTGAGAACTTAAATTGTAGAGGGCACTCGAAGGCAAACCAACTAAATCTCTAATTTAATGAAAATTGAGCTAAATAAAAATGGTTAAAATTGCTTCGCTAACGAGCCCCATTACAATTAGCCTTAATGTTATTTAACAATATAATTTATGTTTTTAGAAAGTATTAACCTTCTCGTTTAATATCCATAACAATTTAATACTGTTCACAATTTTTAACACCCGCTATCACTATCGCAAGTTCACACCTTATAACTGCAGCGATTAAAAAACTGTACCTTTTTTTAATATACCGACTTTGAATGGCTATTAAGAAATGAAAAAAATGGTAACCGTCAAATTTTTTTTTGGTTTTGGTTCGATGGGAGATTGTAGAAAGTTGTTTAATCATTGGATTTTAAAAAATTGACATTTACTTTTTTTATTTTTGACCTATGGCGGGACCCACTGTGCATTCTAAAGATATTCGAGGTCAAAGTTAAAAAAAAATATGAAAACATTTTTTACTTTTCAAAATTTTCCAATTCACTGAAAATTCAATATTTTCAAATTAGCAAGATGTTTTCTTGTAGGGACTTAAACGTTCTATAAAAAGTTCCTTGGCAGCAAATTAATTGCTTTAACCGTTAAGAAGATATGCGTATCCAAATCAATGCCCACTGATGTCAATAGTTTTCTTATGACAATTATCTTCTAAACGGTTAAAGCAATTAATTTGCTGCCAAGGAACTTTTTATAGAACGTTTAAGTCCCTACAAGAAAACATCTTGCTAATTTGAAAATATTGAATTTTCAGTTAATTAGAAAATTTTGAAAAGTAAAAAATGTTTTCATATTTTTTTTTTTAACTTTGACCTCGAATATCTTTAGAATGGTTAGATTATTGAAAAAAATTATTAAGACCTTTTTTGTGGAACAATCTGTTTCCTACAAGAATATGTCATGCGCGTTTGCTTATTATAATTTTTCAATGTGTTACAAAATTAAGAACAAAAAACGAATTTTTAAAGATTTTCTCGATTTTTGGACCTCAAATATCTACTAAACGGTTAGATAATTCAAAAAAGTGTTTTTAACCCTTTTTGTAGAGCGTTCAATTTTCTACAAGAATATGTAAAAAAAATTGGCTAAAAAGTCAATTAATAAAAAAGTTATTTTTTTTTTTTTAGAAGCTTGATGTAAAAATGGAAAATTGAAAAGCGGAGGACCTTCCCATTAAGATAAAAAGCTCATATTTGGTGAGTATATTCTAGAGGTGTCTAGCAATCCAGTTTTCGAAGTACCAAATCAAAAAAACGAATTTCCATTTTTTTGACCCACCCTAATAGGTATTCGATTTTTTTGACTCATCGGGAAGAATTCTGTTACTCTGCAAACAAACAAAAAAACAGTTTTTCGGTGCAATGAAATAAGCTTTACCGTTAAAGAATTAATTTAATCAGAAGGGGGGCCAATGATGACACTCAAGGCCTCATAATTTTACAACAAATTGTACATAGATATATGTAAGTTTCAGTTGTGAACCAGATCCCTTTTATTCTTCCTCATTCTGCTTTTTTGCAAATATTCATAGTCAAAATAATGTTTACCTTGGTAAAAAAGTTGCACAGTACTTTTTTGTAAAAAAAATAAAATATGGTAGGTTTTTTGAATGGGAGGATTTCACAATTTACAGGACTTTTTTAGGAGTCTTCCTAAAATAGCTTGTAAATGCTTGAATGTTTAAATTAATTACAATACTATTGCAATGGAGGTGCGATATTTAAATTGCGAAAGTCTCATTTTGGTGAGTACCTAAATATTCAATTTGTCAACAAATTTATTACAGATTACAGTACAACGGGAAAATACCTAAAGGGATTTAGAGCCAGTTGCTGAATCAAACTTCAAGCATTTATGTTGCACAGTACACATAATAAGGTAATATCTTCCGAACGTTGTCAAAATTTGTTTGTCAAAAATGGGCACCAGTCTGTCAGGTCTGCCTTAAATTTTTATATTTCAATCGCAGTAAACAGGAAATTTGTTTTTGTTTTAATTCATAAAATGTAATTTGAAAACTTAATAAATTGAAAAAAAAAAAAACAAATTTTCTTTGTGCTTCTTCGCGGAAAATGGTTAATAATTGTCAAAAAATTAGTGGTGTGCGTGGTTTGTGCGTTTTTCGTCGGTAACACGGTGTAACACTCAAAATATACGCGGGCGGAGACCTATCAGGTTTTGTAGAGCTAGTCGCACTGAATACGAAACGGTATTTGAAAATCCCCTAACACGCCCAAAATCTGGAGTTACGGGCAAAAAAACGGTTTTTTGGACCTTCACCCATTGAAAAAATTCTAGCTCCGACAATTTTTTACCCATTTTCGATACAGTTTCTGATAGAAGATAAATATACCTTTTTAACAATGTATAAAACATGTAACTCGGTTAAACCACTTAGAATTTATAAGATGTCAAAGTTCAAAAA
The DNA here is from genome assembly GCF_945859705.1 of Episyrphus balteatus. NCBI lineage: Eukaryota > Metazoa > Arthropoda > Insecta > Diptera > Syrphidae > Episyrphus > Episyrphus balteatus. The sequence goes on from NC_079135.1 coordinate 38,284,509, forward strand.
TTCCAATTTTGAAGTGATTTTCATAAAAAATACCTCGATCAATTGGGAAATAGATATAGTTTTAGAATATAATTTTTTTAATAGCATGTTGTTTTGAAAACATATACTTTAAATTGATGCCGAAGTTGGGCAAATGACAAAAAAAATTGAATTTTTGAACTTTGACATCTTATAAATTCTAAGTGGTTTAAGGTCCAAAAAACCGTTTTTTGCCCGTAACTCCAGATTTTGGGGGTGTTAGGGGATTTTCAAATACCGTTTCGTATTCAGTGCGACTAGCTCTACAAAACCTGATAGGTCTCCGCCCGCGTATATTTTAAAACCTTATTTTTGTAACACCGTGTAATTTAAAACAATTAAGAATTACGGTAGCTGAAATTGGTCGCCAAATTGTCATGTTTTGACAATTTGGCGACCAATGTCAGTTCGGAATATATTACCTTTTCAACATAAATACTAATGTGGCAGTTTACTCAGAGAAAAAAGTAGAGAATGAGTTTATATTCGATTCAGTAAATTTCCCTTATACACATACAAAATATTCTTAAATAAAATAAATAGTTTTGAATAAAATAACACATTTTAAGAAGAATTTTTCAAATATTTTCCAAAAAAAGAAAACAAAAATTTTGTTTCGGTTTCCAAACTCTGCTAACTTTTACAAACATTTAGAATTTAGGTTGAAAGTTTAATTTATTTTTGGGTAAATTGTTCAATAGTTAAAAACTGCATTAAATTGTCAGATTTATTAGGCAAAATGCAAAAAAAAAAAAATGGGTTACAAAAGTGACATACAAATGCAATTAAAGAGTTCAGAAGAAAAACGGCACATGTCATTGTCAAAAATACACTAATGATGAGGTCTTAAGAAAGTTTGGTTTATATGCCTAAAATACGGTGTAAGGCAAAATTAACATAACACCAAGAAATCTCCCAGGCATCAGTCAAGTACCTACACAAATTTTTTTTCTGCGAATTTTTGTTTTATTAAGACCTTTTTGTGGAGAGTTCTCACAGCTAAAATATTTAATCAAATTTTTCGTTTTCAAAAAGAAAATACTTCTTCTTTCAAAAAAAAAAAAAAACAGGAGTGTCCTTTTTGGCAAAAGCAGTTTTTTAGTTCGAAACAGAAAATTTAAAAAATAAAACAACATCTGAGTATTATAAAATACTTGGTCAAACATTTGTGGTGGACATTTATGTTGGACCTTTTAAAATTATATTAAAAAGCTTTTATACTCTCCGAATACTCTTCGGAATTATTCTTAAGTACTAAAACATTTATATTGCACACATTTGGCAAATCAATAAAGATCGAGGATAATAAATATTTTTGTTTTGAGTTGTTTATATTTACACCTTTTTGAACTTGAATCTGTTTTATAGACCAATTTAAATTGTGTAAAAATGTTTAAATAAAAAAAAAAAAAAATCTATGTGCAATTCACACGTGCTAGAAGTGAAACCTTTAAGACTCATTTTTCTTGAACAAAAAATCGAAAAAATCTATCTTTTTTGCTTCCATCAACTTTAAATTCATTTTTTTATTATTTATTAAATATCATATGAAAGGTTACATATGTATATTAGGGTGGGTCAAAAAAATCGAACAATTTTTTTTTGATTTGGTACTCCGAAAAATCGATTGCTAGACCCCTCTAGAATATACACAGCAAATATGAGCTCTTTATATTAATGGGAAGGTCCTCCGCTTTGCAATTTTCCATTTTTACATCAAGCTTCTACTAAAAAAAAATATTTTTTTTATTAATTGACTTTTTAGCAAATTTCTTTTCAGATTCTTGTAGGAAATTGAACGCTCTACAAAAAAGGCCTTATACACTTTTTTCGTTTATCTAACCGTTGAATAGATATTTGAGGTAAAAAAATCGAGAAAATCTTTAAAAATTCGTTTTTTGGTCTTAATTTTGTAACAAACTGAAAAATTATAATCATCAAACGCGCAAGACATATTCTTGTTGGAAATTGATTGCTCCACAAAAAAGGTCTTGTTAACTTTTTTCATTAATCTAACCATTCTAAAGATATTAGAGGTCAAAGTTAAAAAAAAATATAAAAACTTTTTATATTTAAAAAAAAATTCCAATTCACTGAAACTTCATAATTTTCAAATTAGCAAGATATATTCTTGTAGGGGCTTAAACGTTCTACAAAAAATTCCTTGGAATGAAATTGATTGCTTTAACCGTTTAGAAGATATTCGTATCCAAACCAATGCTCACTGATTTCAATAGTTTTCTTATGACCCGTATGCATTGCGATTTGGATAAGAATATCTTCTAAACGGTTAAAGCAATCAATTTGATGCCAAGGAATTTTTTGTAGAACGTTTAAGCTCCTGCAAGATTACGTCCTGCTAAATTGAAAATATTAAATTTTCAGTGAACTGGAAAATTTTTTAAAATATAAAATGTTTTCATAATTTTTTTTAACTTTGACCTCGAATATCTTTAGAATGGTTAGATTAATGAAAAAAGTTAACAAGACCTTTTTTGTGGAGCAATCAATTTCCAAAAAGAATATGTCTTGCGCGTTTGATGATTATAATTTTTCAGTTTGTTACAAAATTAAGACCAAAAAACGAATTTTTAAAGATTTTCTCGATTTTTTTACCTCAAATATCTATTCAACGGTTAGATAAACGAAAAAAGTGTATAAGGCCTTTTTTGTAGAGCGTTCAATTTCCTACAAGAATCTGAAAAGAAATTTGCTAAAAAGTCAATTAATAAAAAAAATATTTTTTTTTAGTAGAAGCTTGATGTAAAAATGGAAAATTGCAAAGCGGAGGACCTTCCCATTAATATAAAGAGCTCATATTTGGTGTGTATATTCTAGAGGGGTCTAGCAATCGATTTTTCGGAGTACCAATTCAAAAAAAAAATTTCGATTTTTTTGACCCACCCTAATGTATATATTTAAGCTTTAAATATTTTTTTCAATCATGCCTGTCCCACATCTACAAAAAGAGCTAGAATTTTTTGAACCTAATCAGTTTTCATCAAAAAAACTAAAAACATCAATCTTTTTCCTCTTCTAACAACTTTAAATCCATTTTCTTAAATGACAACCTATTATATCATCTGAAAGCTTATTATTTTACCTTTTATATGACGCTTCAATCATATTTCTACGATGCCTACAAAAAAAGTAAGAATCTTTTAAAGCACACCATGTCGAAATTTCAAACTTAGATTACGGTATTTCCTGCACTTGTGGCTGGTCATCGGCAACAGATCTCCACAGGTGTTTTGATGTATTTCTCAAGTTTTTCAATTTAAGATTGTGTAACTTGTAGAGCACGTACCGTTATGTGTGATATATCAAATGAAAGGTAATATTATCAGAATGCTCAATAAAGTTAAATACAATTTGTATGTGCTGTAGATCAAAAGATATAAGGTGTTTAGAAACGTTATATCATGTTTTTACCGTTATCTCAAAATTTTGATCATGAAGTTAATTTAAATTTTGAACAATTAAAGTTTATTCAATTAACTATTTACAGTACAAATTTTCTTCTATCTATTAAAACAAAAAAGTTATAATCAATTGATTTTTCGTGTCGTTTTTTCTTTTCATCTTGTTTCAAATCACTACGATACTAAAGAAGTTTTTACTTCAAAAAGAATCAGCGTCTACCTGAAAATAGTTAGTGCATTAACAGATGTACATTAGGGCGTTTGTTATTTTTGAATCAAGTTCCTAATCGGAAAAACTGTTTCTAAATAATAAAAAAAAAATCCTCTAATTTTTTCAGATTTTTATTTTGACACTAGATGGCGCCCCAAGAGTTTTAAAGTTTTTTTATCATTTGAAATAGGTATGTGTTGACTTATGATGGCATTTTTTTATATATAGACTTAAATCAAAATTTTTTAATGAGGTCTACATTAAACAACGTTTTCAAAAAGGTATAAACCATTTTTCTAGGACCAGGGGTTTAATCAAGATATGCATGCTTTTTTTGGGTTGTATTTTATTTTTCATGCTATTTCATATGCTGGTTTTAATAAAACATGCTTGCTTAAATAAAAAAATGCTTGCTAAAAACCCATGCATGCCCTGACTAAAGCACTGGTCCTAGAATGTGGATTTAAGTCGATATCTAAAAAAAAAAATGGCCCAATAAGTCAACACATACCTATTTCAAATCATAAAAAATTGTTAACCCTCTTGGGGCGCCATCTAGTGTCAAAATAAAAATCTGAAAAAATTAGGGGATTTTTTTTTATGATTTAGAAACAGTTTTTCCACTTATGAACTTGATTCCCGAAAAAAACTTAAATAACGAACGCCCTAATGTACATATATTTTTGCGTCATTTTGTGGCCTTTTAATCTGCGTCATTGGTTAAGCTTTAACATAATTCATCACGGATCTATTTAATTTTTGTTAGCAAAAGCCAATACAAAAATAGTCATTTATTGTTGAATTATCGAGCAAAATTTTTCAAGCAGATTTAGTTTTTCAACATTGGGGGTGTGTCCTCTAAATACCACCATTTTCCATTATATTTAGAAGTTGAAGTTCACTTTAACTCAAATTAGAGTTTTGGAGGAAAAATGATTTTTATTCTGTTTATTTGACAGTTTCCACAAATCAATTCTAAGCTGTTTTGACCATAAAACAAGTGTAGGTAATCCTGTTCCAAATTGATCAAGACAGGGTCATTTTACAAAACTATTAAGTGAAATGAAATTAGTAACAGTTGATAGAGTTTTTTTTTTGAAAAGAAATGTAATGAAGCATAGTTTTTAATTTCCTCCTTATGGAATGGAAGGACCTATACAATTTCCCACCGAGTCCGAACGGTTAAGCAGAGATGCACTTTGTCAAGACAATGATACTCTTAAAGGCATTGTCAATTCCTCGCCAGAAGGCAGTATTTCTGAAAATAAATCTTTTAATTTTTTAGGTGGTAGAGGCTGAAAATCGAACCCACACCTCTGGCGTCATAGTCCATCGCGCTACGGGGTACTACGAGCGTATAATAAAGTCTTCAAATTAATACAACTTTCTTGAAAATACATTTTTGGGGGGTTTTTGACACTTTTTGTTCAACTTTTCTGCGGCGAAAATTTTAATAAAATTTTGTTTTGAAAATAATCTAAAACACAGCCGTTCTTTGTTTGTACAAATGGAAGAAATTATCAAAAAAAATAAATGTCTAAGTTTTTTTTGTTTTGTGTGTGCTACCAGATACCTTAACTAATCTAGTACAGCAAAAAAAAAAATATCATAATTTGATTGATATCAAAACACTATGTAGGTAACTAGGTTATTAGGTGATATGACGTTTCGGAAACTTTTTTGTTATACCTAGATAATTGACTCATATTGGTTTGTTGTCAATTAAACAAGTTAACCAAAAATCATGGAAATTCATTTCAAAATACCAATGTTAATTGGTATAACAAGTATGAACATGAATCTAAACTTACTTCATAAAACAACAAAGTTTCAAAAAAAAAAAAAAAAAAAATGCATGATGACAAATATTACCAACCAACCAACAAAAAACAAAAGTTAAAACAAAAAACGAAAGTTCCTCTATTGTACGTATTTCCCCATATTTCAAAACCCTATAAACTTAATATGTTCATAATAAAGAGTAGAGAGAGATATTTTAGTCAAAACCTTGTACCTACCAACCAACTCTGGTGTAACATAACATTAAACAATTTAGCCTAAACAAAACGAGAAAACATATTATTTTGACAGATAAATCCGACAGAAAGAAAAATAATAAAAAAAAAATAAAACACCATTGACTAAACAACACACAAACAAATACCTACGTACAAAAAAAATTAAAGCTTTTCAAATCAGCAAGCAGAAAAAATTTAGGTCAAGCATATTTCTTTCTGATATGTAGATATGTACAAATATATATAAACATACATACAAACATACATAAAAAAAAATCAAAAGTAAAAATGAAAAAAAGCTAAAACGTTTACGACCGCAATTCTTAGTTGCAAATACATACAATCACATGCTGGCTCTGATATGTACCATCAAAAGTTACGTCGTCGTCGTTGTCGTTTTCGACGACGACGACGACAACGATTCCTCGTCCTCTCTATGTATTTGGAAAAGTATCTCAAAGTTTTGCGTCAATTCGTTATGGTTTTCTTGTCTACGCACACCTCTCTATGTACTACCTCTCTCACTCTTCTCTCTCTCTCACAAACTCATAAACTATCACACACTACTCTCTACATACAATAAAAACAACAATTTTTTGAATCTGGAGTAGGTCAAGGACAGTATAATTGGAACATTACAATTGAAATGCCTATTTTTTTAATTTATTTCTCTTTTTTAACTTTTACTTTCTCAACACGGTATTTTTTTTTTTTTATTTTTTTTATATTTATAAGGCGAGAAAATGAGAAATGAGCTCTTGTCTATAGTGTGTTGAAGAAATACCTACAACTTAATGCAGCTTTTTAGGTTTTTTTTTTGGTTTAAGCATATTATTAAGAAATCTCTCATCTCATTGTATGTAATAGGGTACAAAAACCAACAAGGCAGTAGGTTGTTTTGTATGTGTATGTATGCAATCCATATATCCACCATATAGAGCCAATGTCATAATATTTGATTCACTTCAAAAACAACAAAATGGAACAAAAATTATTTCTACATACTTTTTAATTCATAGTCTCTCTTGGTTTATAAAAATGATAAAAAAAAAAATAAATTTCCTTAGTGTGTAAAGTACAAGAGTATATTAATTGGTAAACAAACACACACACAAATACATACAAAAATAATTATGAAAACATGATCGAAAGCGTTTTTTCTCTTTTAAAGTATTATTCAATCGCACACATACATACAACCAAACAAAATCAAAATAAAAAAAAAAAAAAAAACCGAAACCATTATACAACGGAAAAAGCTTTCAGCGTTGCACACATAATATATAAACAAGAAACTAGGTCATGATTGTAAGAGACAACGTTATAATAGCCATGGGAAGTTATGTGAGAGATATAAATTTTTTTTTTTTTTGTAAATATAAAAAAAAATTTCAGAGACATATGGTTTTGTTTCAATTTAATGGTTTTTGATATATCCTAAAAACTAGTATAGTTGAAAAAAATAAATAAATACAAAAAAAAAAAAAAAAAAAAATGATAAAATAATGCATTGAATTTGAATGACCTAAATAATAAATATAGAATTGTGGAACGCGCGTTTAAGGTAGGTTGTTCTCGTTGTTGGGTTGGTTTGGTTTGGTTTTTTTTTTGTGATTTGGGTAGAGTAGAGAGTAGATAGTAGGTACATACTATATAAATTATTATAACATGAAGCTTAAGCTTTAATACAGATACATTAATTCGATGAAGGTTGGGGTAGGTCAGAACAGAAGGTTGCTGTATACGCAGCAGAACAAGGGTATACACTATACACTGTTGTACAATGTACTTAGTTACATTTTATATTAAAATATACACAAATATCTCTCCTGTGTGGTAATAAGTAACACAATGTAAGTTATTTTCATTTTTGTTTTTTTTTTTTTTTTTTTTTTGTTATTTTTGGGGGTTTTCTGTGATTTGGCAACATTTTTAGCCGAATATTGTTGTATATGGTACCAAAACCACTGACGAATTTCGATATGGAAAAATTCTTTAGAAACAAATTAAACTAAAGATAGGTATCTACATAATTTAGAGTAGAATGGTGGGGGTGGGTTAGGGTAGGGATATCTATTGTTTCAGTTCAAAGATGTGTTTTTTTTTTTTTTGTTCTGTAATTTTCCTTGTTTCCTTTTTTTTTTTTTATTTTTGTAATGTAGGTAGCGTGTTATATTGTGATAGGAAAATTTTGAACCAAAATTAAAGAAACAAAAAGTAGAATAGACTTTTTCAAGACGTTAAAGTAGATAGGAATGTAAAGTACCTACACAAAGTTTTGAAGTTTTTTTTTTTTTTTTTCTTAAAAAAACTAAATGCAGTGGAAAATCGATTGGAAAATATCGAATTTTTCAGACAGCGAGTGCCTTTTTCTGTCAAATTGTTGAGGAAATATTGTTGAACGAGTGTGGAACGTAGTTTGTATATTTTAAGTTAGATCAGAAAGTTTTAAAAAGTCAGTTAAGTGTTTTATTAAATTTTGTGGAACGCATTCTATGCTATTTCAAGTAGAGGCAAATGGCAGGTTCTAAACGAAACCAAAAATCTTGGAAAATCGATTGCATATTTTCGTCAATGATTGAGGAAACAATTGTTGAACGAGTGTGGAACGTATTTTGATTTTGAATTTAAGTCAAGTCCGTACGAGTTAAAATGAAAATCGTTGTTGTTGAAATATCAAAATTTTAAAGCTATAATTTTCGAATATAATCACTAGTTAAATTTTGTGGAACGTACATACATATTTTTTCTGGTGTTTACGAGAGGTTAGTGGCAGATCTTTAACAAAAAATACAATGGAAAATCAATTGAAATGCATTTTCTGACAAATACGTAGGTAAGAAAGAAATTGATTTATTGAGCCAGTGAGGAATTTTCCAAGTAAAGTTATTTTTCTAAATTTTTCAATGCAAGGTAACTTACTATCAGAAAATAGTCACAACGATTATTAAATTTTGTGGAAGGCAATAATTTTTGGTGTAAAAATTTATGTTTGGAATGTACATATATTTAATTTAAGTAAAGAAGGCACTTAGTTTAAGTAAAAATGGAAAATGCTACAGTAACCAGTGTGGAACGTATTTGAGATTTAATCAGGGATTCAGTTTGACTGAACAATAAATAATTACATTTGCAATTTGAAATTTGTTGTTCTGTTTTTAACGTAAGAGTTTTTTTTGTGTATTTTAATTACAAATTTTTCGTTATAGTTACCAGGAAAATACATACAATCACATGCTGTGGAACGCATTCATTTTACCAGAAGTGAAAAATTACATTTGGGTTATCAGAATTTGGAATGAGTTTACATTTAAAGTCTTATCGTACACAAAACGATAGAAAATGAAATACATATACATAAAAATCGTTTGCGTGAAAATTTCAAGTTTGCATTCCACAGCTTTTATTCTAATTTAAAGTCGTTTGTTTCGCAAATTTCAAGTACTTTGGTACTTTGATGGATCTAATCTAATATAAATATTTCTACTTATTCCTGTGGAGAGGTTAGTACTTGACTTAAACAAGAAACGAAAAAAAAGTTGAAGAAAAACTTCAATAAGAAATTTTTGTAAATTTTCAAATAGAATGGAAATATTCTGTGATATTACAAGATTTACATTTACGGAATTATGCCAAAAAAAAAAAAAAACTGGTTTGATATGCCATTTAGTATTATGGAACGTGAGTACTACATATGTACATTGAACACAAAATTAAAATTATGGTGGCATTATATGTTTTTCAAAAAAATGCATGCACTTAAAACAAGAGTGTACACTTAAACTTAGTTTTGTTAGGTACGTGCGATATGATAAGCTTTGTCATATAAGATTCCTTCTTTTTTTTTGGTAACTCGTAAGAAGTTCGTTTAAATTATTTCTATAGACATGAAATAGACATAAAATTGTCTATTATATTCAATAGCTACTTTTTTTCAACTAAAGTATGTAAAAATTTTGATTATCAAGGTAAAATGTTTTCAATTTTTCATAACTTGTTAATTTCTGAAAAAAATTGGTATAATAGAATGCAATAGATTGATTGTATTAGTATTTCATTTCATTCAAGGGAAAATAATACATTCTAAAATAGTATATTTTTGATACATAAAAGGATTTTCGTAAAATTTAATTAAACTTAAAAATTTTAGTACTGCTGTTTTGGTTCTATTTTTAAAATTGATTTTGCTAGCAAAATAATTTTAAATTTTACATTCCACAACTTATGATTTTTATTGAAATTGCACAGTTCAGTTGATAAAGTTATCGAAATATTTTGAAACTGATAATAATTATGTATGTTTACGAAGGTGGATTGTGATATGAAAAATAAACATATTCCACACCATATAATGACTACATTAAGTTTTTGAGTTTTTGAGAATGTTTATATCCTTATTAAAGTATTTGAGAAAATTAGGATTTTGAGTCAAACAAATCAGAACGAGAGAAAAACTTGTGATGAGTACAAACTTAGACTAAGTTCAATGAAAACATTATGCAACTGTTAAATTTCCAGTTTAAATAGGGGAGAAGCAAGTAAGAGTGGTTATCCTTATCGTTTTCATGCTTTAATATGACAAATTGTGGAACAGAATTAATCTTGATCGAGGTCTGAAAAGTTTTAAGCTCACACTTCCCAGGTTTTTTTTGTCAAATTTTGAAAAAAAAAAACTGAATACACATATTTAATGTTAATTTCGTGAAAACTTATGTTCCAGGCTAACAAATCGATAATAAGGCTTGTGGAATGTATTTTTCATTTCATAAAAATTCATTATTAATTTTGAGGGTTTATCGTCAATTGCATAATGAAAAATTAGGTTAATAGCGTGGACCTTGAATGGTTGCACTTTCTTTTACATTCAGAGAATTTGTTTTACAAAGAATTTGCAAGCATGTGGAACGTATTTATTTCTAAGTTTTTAAATGTTCAATTCATATTGCAGCAAAAAGTTAATGATGAAATTAAATCCAGAAAGTGAGAAATCTTTTCGAAATCCTACATAAGTGAATGGAAGATATTATGGAATAGAAATCACATGACAGATGGAACATATTAGTTCTTTGTTTGGTAGTATTAAGTTGTCATAATTTTAAAGCAAATACGGTGACAAAATAGATTCCAAAAATTACATTGAAATGTGATTGACAAATTTTCTTGTTAAAATATGTACATATATTGCAATGATACTTAATTTTGTATGTGCCATATTTGCCTTATAAACACACGTTCCACAACTTCTAATTTTGTTGAAATTGACTTTTAAAGAAAATATGATATTCTTTTTTTTAAATACATTGAAAATATGGCTTTAATAAATTTGTGGAACTCATTCGTTCTTTTTTTAACTATACACTAACTTTGAAAGTTTACATTATGAAATTAAAATGAGACCTTGAAAAATTTTGTGGAACTCATTGATTTTCTATTTCACGCGAAATGAATCCTGTTGGTTCGAAATGTAATGTATGAAAATTGATGTGGATCCTAATATGAAACCATTTTATCAATAAATAAAAAATAAAACTTACCTTCCAATTTCATTCCAACTTCTAAACATTTTTGAAATCGACAATATGGACATCGTTTGCGTTGCGTTTTATCAATATGACAAGATCTCTCCGCTACACACGTATAGACTTTTTTATTTTGAACGGTTCTTTTGAAAAATCCTTTACACGATTCACATGTCAAAAGTCCATAATGATATCCACTAACTTTGTCACCACATACAGGACACAGTTCCTCAAAGAGATGTTTAAAATCAATCCCTTCGCCCTGATGATGATTACCACTACCATGTCCAGTGGAACCTGTTGTACCAACTGGTGGTGGTATTAGCGATATATATCCACTATTTGGATTCGCACTTATTACACCACCACCGTTACCGCCACCGCCGCCATTGCTACTGCTATTATTGCCCGTACTATTTGGACCATTATTACCAACTATACTTCCTCCACTTCCTCCAACACTTTGTTGAGAATGCGAAGACGTGTTATCTTGATAACCTGTTGGAAATATATATTGTGAATCGAAATTGTAAATGTACGAGTATGAAAAATTTGAATTGGCAATATTTTGATTTTGTTGTTGTTGTTGTTGCTGTTGTTGTTGGTAAATTGGATGATGTTGTTGTTGTTGTTGCAGTTGGTGATGATGGTGCTGTTGTTGTTGCTGCTGTTGCTGATGATTATGTAAACTATTAGTTGGATTATTCAAATGCAAATTGGTATTTCCAACTGCATAAGTTGAAAAGTCATTTTGGGATACAACATTATTATCGGCATTGTTATTATTATTATTATTCATGGAAGGAGAATCAGTATCGTTATTATTTTGTGTTGAATTTGAGGAATTATTTACAACACTCGATTGGGTTTGTGTTGCACCAACAGCCGGACTAGGTGAAGGCTGTTGTTGTTCTAAACTTCCCATTGAAAATGGTGGCATATTAAGCGACGATATAAACGACGCTGCAGATTGTTGTTGCTCCATTTCTAATAACATTTTTTTCTATATACACACCATCAAAAAATAAATCATATATATATGTACATATATTTTAGGTACAATGACTCAAAATTAATTAATTTTTTTTTCTTTTAATTTTTTTTAGAAATTAAAAAAAAAAAGAACAAATCAGATAGATAGGTAGGTTTTGTATCTTTTTTTTTTTTTTTTTTGTTTGTTGAGTTGAGTTGTGATGGATTCGATAAAATTATTATTATTTTTTATTGCACTGAATTGAATGTATATTTCAATTAGGTATTATTGTTGTTGTTTGGTTGGTTGTTGATTTATATGCAAATTTAAAATTAAAAAAAATAAACAAAATAAACAGAGAACTTTCAAAAAATGCACTTCTTTTTTTTATCATTTAGGCATTTCAGATAGGTTTGTTGTTACTTAAGTACACAAATAGTATGCTTTTGGGTTTCAAAAAACTCAGCTTTAAAAGGTTAAAATTGATAAAGGTATTTTTTGTGTGGAAGTATAAATTCGACATGTTATTTTATACTTTGCCGACGGAAGAGAATATTTTTTATGATTTTTATATCCATGGAGAAAAAAAAATTTATTTTTTTTTTATTAAGACACAGACACTCACAGACACACAGATGGGGTTTGGTTTTTTTTTAAATAAAATTTATAAAATTACAAAAAACTTGTAATTTTTAAAAGGCCAAGCTTGAATTTTTGTTTTGTTGTTAATTTTAATTTTAAAAATTAAATAAAAAATATATTTAATTTAATCTTGACACTAATTTCTACAATTATCATAATCCTTGGGCTGATATTGTAAAAAGATTTTGGTCATTAACAAGTCGATGTTTTTTTTTTGTTTTGTTTGTGTTTTATATAGAATTGGAATGCAATTCGGCGGATAGAGGTTTTTAATTCATCACACAAAAATTAAAAACGATTTTTATTTTTTGTTTTAATCATAAACAAACGCAATAAATTTATTTTTATTTTATAGTTCGGGTGTTTTTTTTTTTTTTTTTTTTTTGTAAAATTAATTGTTAATTAATTTATTTTTAAAACGAAATAAAAATAAATTGGTATTTATTATCCCTGTGTGTTTTTTTTTTGTTAATGTTGACAAAAAAAAGTGCAACTGCTAGCCGCCACGGTCCACGATTGACTAAACTAAGTAAATGCTAGGATTCCCGCGAATGTAGGTACCTACTCCACATTCATTACGTATTCTCGAAAAACTCGACTGAATCAATCTATCCATATCACATAATACCTCACAGTCGTAGTCGCAGTGCTTATGGTGCTGCTGTAGCTGATTTAGCTGCTGCCTGCCGCGTCGTCATCATCACCGTTGTTCTCACTGTGAAACACCAAACGTGTTTTTGAATAAATGGAAAAAGCTTTTTATTTTGTATTTCAACTTCACAGATGAAATGAAAATGAAAAACAAAAAAAAAAAAAAAAAAAAAAAAAAACGAGAGCCAACAACCAAAATTAAAAAAAAAAAAATCGAAAAAAAAAATATAGTGCGCGGGACGGGAAGCTTATGAATTGTAGGAGCTCTTCTTTATGGGTTTTTGGTAGAGTATCTTTCTGTGTAGGTATTTTGTGTATTGTGAAATAAACGTATCTATGTGAATTGTACATATAAGAGATTCACATAGATACTCTATTACACACCAATAATTAAACTTGTGTTTGAATTTTTTTTTGTCCAAGTATTAGTGTGCTTCGAAAGCGAAAGTGAAACTTTGCGCTGGAAGCATGATGAAAAGTTTTGGCACATTTAAGAGCTTTGTTTTTTGGTAGCACTCTGCCTATACTTAACAAAAAAAAAAAAAAAAAAATAAAAGTTAACTATTATACTTGTGTGTTGTATGCTTTGGCTGTTCGAGTGTTTATTGGTGACTTGTGAGGCTTGAGGGAAGTAGTTCGTATACAGTAATTAGGCAGATAATAGTTTATTCCATTTTTGTGTTAATTTGATCGTCTACTTCAACTTCAAATTAAAAAAAAAAAAAAAAAAAAAAAATGCGAAAGAGACTTTGGAGTAGGTACCTTATTTTGAATAAATGAGATTGTTATGATTACCATTTTAGGGTACTTCCTTGCTTAGTTTTTTATTGGAGGTAGGTTAGAAAATTTTCCTTTTTTTAGGGAGGATACCCTTTAAAATTGGATTATTTTTAATTAAGGTTCTTCCTGTCTATTTAAATTAAATTTAGACAAATTTAAAAACAAAATTACATTAAGAAAACTGACAAAACTTTAAGAGAAGACTTATACTTTTGTAGAACCATGCCAAGGATAAGAGAAGGAACCGTTTACGCCTTCTTGTCTATGTAATATTGAAGAAAAAAAAAAAAAAACAACAAAAAAAAAAAAATACATTTATAGGAAGAAGGATATAAGCGGTGTGTTATTTAACATGTTGCTGTGCTTAAAGAGCAAAAAACACAAATCATAGTGGAAATGGAAAAGCTTTAAGCTAGTAGCCGTACCCATCTATACACCATCATGATGGAATTGGGAAATTTTATATTACAAAAAAAAAAGGCCAAATTTTTTTGGCGTAGGAGGATTAATATAAGGTCTTCGGTGCACGAGGTGTCTGGCCACAAACGCGTGTTTGCAAAATTTCATTGTTCTTCTTTCCGATTTTTTTTTTTTTTTTTGTTGACAAAAATGTCTTCGATAAATTTGAAAGAAGTACAATTTGGCAATCCTGGATGCTATTGGCATCTTCCAGTTGCTATTAAAGTGGATGGATTGAATGTTTCAGAATAAAAATTCTTAATGAGAAAGCTGGCATAAAACTAGAACGTGCAGACTGTAGGGGAATTATCTTCCATGATTTGGTTTTGGTAATCAATCAAATCTTGGCTTATATAATTCTTCTTAGGTTATAGATGATAATGAAAAATCATATTAATTGCTCCAACACTGTTCAAGTCCCTTTCTTACAGCCATTCACAAACTTAAGAATTGGGCCAGTTGTTGCAGACAAAATGAATTTTTTTTTTAAAGCGGACATTGCTGTTATTCATGTCCAACAGTAAATGCTTTTGAATTTGTTGTCCAAGTCAAAATTCGAAAATAAACAAAGATGCAATTTTTTTCTAATTAAAATAGATTAATCGGGACACTGTGGCGTATGGGTACTTTTTTTTTTGACAAACTCACAAACTTGTGCACTTAAATTGCATTCATGATAAATTTTAATATTTATATAAAATTGTACAAAACTTAACATTAATATTTATTCAAAGCCTCTTATAGCCTGCTTCAACTAGGGCAAAAGACAGAATTACCTATATGAAATGAGATAATTTCCAACTCTTCATGAGTTGGAAATTAAATATTAGCTAAATTACCCATAGACCAGTGCCGATGCCTTCAAAAACATTAAAAAGTACAAATCATAGCAGGATGAAACCCATTGGAAAAGGAGGGGAATATGATAAGAATGAAAGGAAAGGAAAATAAATTACGGGCGAGCCGAGTTCGGGAAGTGGTAGGGTTGAGTTTTTAATGGTAAAAAATTGTATATCTCGATTTCCGGAAAAACTACAAATCCTATAGAAAAAAATTGTATGGCAAAGTTCTAGGTAATAAAAAGATCTACAACTTTTGTATCAACAATTTTTTCACATAACCTCAAAATTTATGTGAAAAATTAAAAAAACCGAGTTTTTGGTTTTTTATTTTTATCTTTTTCAAAAACAAAAATTTTTCTAGGAAATTTGGTGAAAACCTACCTTATTATATCCCAAATACACTGTAATTTATTTGATTTAAAATATTTATTTGTTCGCCTTATTTTGACTTAATACCAAAAAAAACACCCTAATTTTCAATCGAAAATTCACGTGTCAAAATATCAGCTTTTTTCAAAAAGTCGGTGGGCATTTCGTTCGTTAAAATGTCTATTTTCTTATGGTGTAAAAAAAAATTTACATAAGTATACTATAGAACATGTTCTAGCAAAATTCAAAAAATGAAAAAAGCTTGAATTCGAAAAAAAAATTTTATCATTGTTTACAATTTTGGTCTATTTATTCAAATTTACACTTTAATTACTCAAAAAACGTAAGATTTCATGTAACATTGATTAATCTTACGTTTTTAGAATGTACTTAATTTACTTAGGTTTGTGTAGGAATTACACAAACCTAAGTAAATTAAAACAAAAATGCAGTATTTTTTAGATTAAGGGCTAATTTTGACAGATTGACAGATAAACCTCACTTTCGTATTGACATTATTCGATTGATAGTCTAACTGATGATTGCAAAACCAGGAGGACTAAAACTATTTGTTATTTAAGTTATTCTATTAAACGATTAAACCCTTTTTTGAACCCTTGTTTGTGGGTTAGCAACTAAGTGTTTTTATTTAACAATATTTTCTTTGTTTTTTAGTACTCGAAGGTGTATTTTAAGCTTTAGAACTTTGAATTAATTTTAATGTTGAGTTAAAAAAAAAAAATGCATCGAAATTAAACTTGATCGAAATTAAACTTGATTCATAGATTCATATTGTAAGGCAATGCACTTAAAAAAAAGTACGCATACACCACAGTGTACCAATTTATTTATTTTAATTTAAATCAAAAATTACATCATGGTTTATAGTACAGTTCAATACATTTTAACTGTGTTGAAAATGAATTCTTGTTGATTTCTTTAAAGTCGCAATAAAATTATCCAAAAAAAAAAAATTGAAGCATTTTTGGACTTTTAGGTTTTGCTTCAAACTTATTATTTAAAAGGTCAATAAGGTGCTTTAAAAGAGCCGATTTTTTTTTGCAACAAAAGACAATTTTTGCTAATTGAAATAAATAAATAAAGAAAAAGTTTCATACGGTTGTTGTGGGATAATTTCTTAAAGGTTGTGAGTCGATACTATAAAACTATCTTGCTCCTTCATGAGGTTTAGTGCCACAATTATACTTTCAAAAAAGTGCGCATACGCCATAGTGCACCTAATAATTTGTTTTTATATGTTTATAATGCAGTGCAATGCATTCCTAATGTTGGAAATGTGTCCTTATTCATGTCTAAAAAAAATCTTGAGCGCGTAATTAGGTGTTTGTTTTTGTGTTTTTGTTTGTTTTTCTAAGGAAAAATTAGTTTTTGTTTTTATTTCTCGAAAATGACAAGACATTTTTAAAACCGGTATAACTTTTTTCTAGTTTAGTTCAATTTTAAAAAAAAATTGCCGCTCCTGGCTAAACGACCTCCCTTCCATAAGATTTTTTTTTTTTTGTTGTCTCAACCCAACCTACAGGATCTAGCTTTTTGGCACATTCCTCCAGAATCCCCCTATAAAAACATTAACATTTTTGTTTGGTTGTCACAGGGCACAAAATAAAAGTTCTGACCTTGAGGGGTTAAGGATATGTTTTTTTGGACGCTGAAACCGAATCCGAAGTCCACTTCACTCGATCAGATTTTCTAGATAACCTCAAAAAGTGTTCAGAGACATCCTCAAACGAAACACTTTTTTTTTTTTAGGTTATATCGAAAACTTGCCGTGATGGTCACTTCAGATTAATTTTAAGCGACCCAAAACTCAGGTAATCTACAAAGTGGACACGAACCAATAAAAAACAATTGATAACATTAATTTTAACATTGTTGCGGGTGTGACAACTGAACATTAAAATTGTAAAATTATTTTTTGAAGTTTCAGTTGATCTTGCTGAACTTCACTATTTTTCAGTCAAATCAACAAACTGGCACTGAATGGTGCCTTTTTTACAACCCAAAATGCAATAAACTGCCACCACAGCCAAACCAGTTCATGCAACCTCGTCGTGCTACTTAATTTCGAACTTGCACCCAACCAACCAAGCATTCTGACTTAATTCTATAACTTTCATTTTCAAAAAATGCCGAGCATTAATTTAGAGGCGAGGTGACGCGACTCGACGCGACAGCAACACCCGCCGCACATTCAATTCCTACGTGCTGCTGCTACTGCTACTGCAATATCGCGTCGCAAGATCTTTTCAGACCATTTTTCTTTTAAATAATTTTCTGAATTTTTTTAATATCAAAATAAAGTTACATTTTTTGTGTAATAATTTATGTGCATTTTCAATTTAATCTTGTTTTTTTTGTTGTATATTTTTGTCTTTACAGAGAGCTTTTTTGCTTTACGCACATACAACGCATTGAAGAAAAATAATAAAACAACAACAAAAACAACAAAAATGTCAGTTGCTACTTATTACAGCACACTTTTATATGTATTGTATATTGTGTGTTAATACACAATACCCATACAATGAAAAAAAGCTCTGGTTATATTTCTCATATATCTACACCATCAAAACTTTACTTTACTTTTGCTTTCAATATGAAATAACTTACCAACACAATAATGCAAAAGAGCTCTCGCACTAATAGCAAGCAGCAAAGTCGCAATGCTCGCACACAATCTCCTTATGTGCACATTACTTTTGCTTTTACGATGGCGTTGTGCGATGTGTCGTTGTGTCAATGTTGTTGTTGTTGTTGTTGTTGTTGGCTATATATGATGGCTATGGCGGTTAGACGGGTTTGCCGGCGCGCGCTTGGTATGAATAATGTAATAAGTGAAAGTGTATCGGTGACCCACTTTCACGATTGAGGTCTATGTTAGAAAAGTATACCTATCCCTCCTCTTTCAGCTTCTTCAGTTCGTCACTTGCGATTCATTGTCGCTTTTTGGTCATTAAAAAAAAAAAAAAGCTTTTGCTTTTTTTTTTTTTGTTTTATTTCATTTATTTATCGTAGATGTACAAAAAAAAAAAAAAACAGTGTTTACTACTGTGCGTTTTCTTCAATACACTAACAGAAATAATCTGTGGCAAAGGTTTAAGGCCTTGACACATTTTAAAAGTACCTACCTATGTAGGATTGAAGCTTATAGTGAGGTAGGTATAGAGTAGATAGATAGATGTATAGCTTCTTCTCATTGCCGAGTGAGGAGAGTATAAAAATGTAAAAGTATTATATATTTTTTTTTTTTAATCATAAAATATAGAGGTAGGTAGGTGTAAGTAGGGTGGGGTAGGTTATAATGCATCCAACAAAGTTGTTCTAAAACAAGTAAGGAAGTATATCTATATATCCCCACATAGCTAACTCCTTCGAGATATAATGCAACCATACATAGAAATATAGTTTTGTCGGTTAGAGTATTTGTTAGAAGCCGACAAGGTTTACCTATATTGTGACCCACTAACCTACATACTTTATATACAAAAATAAAAATAAAATAAAAAAAAAAGCTTTTTTAATGTTATGAAATTTTTATTTGTTCACTTTTTTTTTTTTTGTAATTCATACAATATAATTGCCTTGATCAAAAAAGACTCGGTAAATAGTTGGCTTTATACAGAGAGAGACATACATAGGCATAAGCAAAAAGCATACCTATGGGGGTACTGGTAATGGTACTGGCAATGGGTAGGTAGCAATAACGAATTGATAGAAATCCGAAAAGAGCATAAAATATGAGAAACATCTTCAAAACCGGTCTAAAAGGTACCTATACTTCATGAAGTAGGTATTTTATGTTTTTGTTGTTGTTATTATGGTATGGTAATATGGGTATTTACCTGTGCCCATGTCAACATTTAACAACAAAAAAAAAAAAAAAATTGGAAATGGAAATGGAGTGGTGTAAAGTATATTTTGGTCCTCACTTTTTATATTTCAACTCCAAAAAATTTGTTACATACATTAAACGCCTAGAGCAAAGCACACAAAATGCATAGATTTATGTATATGTATCTAACCTGACTTATAATCGTCACAAATACAAACGAAATCACTTAAAATACATAAATTTGTATAGTGTCTTGTGTGTACCGAAACCTAGGCACATAGATATTTATTACAAAAATAGTGTTGGATAGATATAAGTTTTGTATATACACGAAAAAGCAGCACAAATAAAAAAAAAAAAAAGATAGATAATATTGTATAAATGAAAAACGATTGGAGAAAAAACGAGAAAGAAAACTGGTCAAGTGCAGTAGGCCATGCAATTATTGAAGTAGGTCACCACACTTCAAACTATACACAGAGTAATTGTTGCTTTAAAGCTTTAAAACAGGTTACATCATACTCGTACTCTGTGCGCTCTGCTCGATTGTGTGATCGAGATCAAAAGTGCTGCTTGCTTATTATTCCGAGGCGAGGGTACCTATATTAATATGTATGTATGTTTTTTTTTTAAATATTTTTTTTGGTGTAATATGTTGCTGTAGAGCTATAGCCCACCTTAGACATTTGGAACACTTGAAGGGGGAAAAGATAGCACAAGTATAATATGCCCATATTTATAATTATTTGTTTTATAATATATTTTTTTATGATGATGAATTTTGTGGTGCTAATTTGTAATTATTGTTCTTATTTTTGTGGCCTTTTATGGGTTTTTTTAAGTTTATATAAAGAAAAAACATATTTAGTCCTAATTTTTCATCGTCAGTTTTTTCATACGAAATCTTGAACAAAATTTAATTTTTGTTTTCGTTGTTGAAACAATTAAATGTTAAAACTTATAAAAATTTTAAAAAATCTCATACCATCTAACAAGTTTTTTAATGAATTTTTTGAAAACGGACTGATAAATATTTTGAATTTGTTGTCATTTTTTGTTCTGAAAAATATTGGCAAATTTTAAATGTGTATAAAAATTATTTTTAAAAAAGCTTTCATTAAAATTCGACTAAGACGCAATCGACTGTATATTTATTAGGGTGGGTCAAAAAAATCAAAATTCTTTTTTTTGATTTGGTACTCCGAAAAATCGATTGCTAGACACCTCTTAAATATACACACCAAATATCAGCTCTTAATATTAATGGGAAGGTCCTCCGCTTCGCAATTTTCCATAATCGTATCCAAATCGCAATGCATACGAGTTATAAGAAAACTCCTGAAATCAGTGGGCATTGGTTTGGATACGAATATCTTCTAAACGGTTAAAGCAATCAATTTTATGATTATTATAATTTTTCAATTTGTTACAAAATTAAGAACAAAAAACGAATTTTTAAAGATTTTCTCGATTTTTGGACCTCAAATCAAGGGGCACGGTAGTGCCCAGCCAAGTTCTCTAGCAACTTTGGCACTACACCCTTATTTACAGGAAACAACTCAGGCCATTTTCCACCCCCCTCTAACTTCCACACCAAAGATGCTAGAAATTTCAAACTCGCTACATTTATTGAGCTTGTCAAAACCAAACTCCTCACAAAGGAAAAAATTTAAAGTTTGAGAATTTTAGCCATGGGGCATTTTCATTGAATTTTCATCAAATATAGAGATTTTCAATTCTACAGCCATACCTTGCAAAAAATAGTGAAACCACAACAAAAACATTACTGTTAAAAAAGGAGCCAAGTTCTCCTATGTTGAAGTTATGCTGGCACAAAAAGTACTGAGATGTAAAAGTGTACCAAGTTCTAAATTTTGGGTTCAAATTCGTATCAATAAAATTTTGATTGTTTACTTGGCAATTTTTGAAATAACTTTAAAAATCGGTAATTAAAAGAAAAATTGTCAAGAGAACAATCAAAATTTTATTGATACGAATTTGAACCCAAACTTTAGAACTTGGTACACTTTTACATCTCAGTACTTTTTGTGCCAGCATAACTTCAACATAGGAGAACTTGGCTCCTTTTTTAACAATAATGTTTTTGTTGTGATATCTATTAAACGGTTAGATAAACGAAAAAAGTGTGCAAGGCCTTTTTTTTAGAGCGTTCAATTTTCTACAAGAATATGTAAAGAAATTTGCTAAAAAGTCAATTAATAAAAAAATTATTTTTTTTTAGTAGAAGCTTGATGTAAAAATGGAAAATTGCAAAGCGGAGGACCTTCCCATTAATATAAAGAGCTCATATTTGGTGTGTATATTCTAGAGGTGTCTAGCAATCGATTTTTCGGAGTACCAAATCAAAAAAAGGAATTTTGATTTTTTTTGACCCACCCTAATATTTATGTATGTACCATGTTTTATTTTCTTTCAAGGAATAATGTACTCCTGTGTTTCTGAATAAAACAATTTCTAATATTGAGGTAGGAATAATATGCAGAGAAAAAGTCCTGCTAATCATTTTTCTGAAGTAATTACCTAATTTGGCTTAGTATAACAGTTTTACGAGATAAATGTGTATTAAACAAACAAAGGGTTAGTATGATATTAAAACATATATCCTTTTGAAAAACTCAAATAAAATACGAATTACCAGGTTTCTGAGATGATCAACCTTTCTTCTAGTTGAAATAAATTATTTTGTACACTGTGGCGTATGCGTAATTTTTTGTTTCGATTTCAAAGAAAGACATTCTTTCAATAATAAATATGATCAACTTATTCATATTTATAACCGTCTAAGCTCTAAGTCAATAAATGCAATTATTTTTTCATCCTAATTTTTATTAAAAAAAAAAAAATAACTCATTCCCGGAGCGGGAATGAAGGTTTAAATTTTTTGAAAGTTTCAAGATTCTGTTGGCTGCATGCATATCGACTTTTTTGGGGAACGTTTTTTCCAGATTTTAGTTTAGATGTAAAATGTAAAATAGCTTCCAATTTTTTTACTTGCGACATAGGTACTATAGGGCAAGTTTAGGATTCGTAAAAAAAATCGAACTCGAGATAACAATTTTACATGACATTACGATGATGGAGAATGCCAAAAAAGTGGGTCCGGCAATTCTGTCTGTCTGTCCGTCTGTCTGTCTGTCTGTATGTACCTCGAGCTACAGCCTAAACTATTCGAGTGATTTTGTTCAAACTTGGTAGTTAAGAGTTTTGGGTGATTCCCTAGAGGACAAATTGAAATTTTTTTTTAGGACCAAAACTAACGGTACCTGTCATATAACGGAAATAGAAAAGTTAATTTTTTTCAAAAACGGCTCTAACGATTTTTATTAAAATTTTTTGAGTGTAGTAGTACACATAAGAGCCAACTTTCTAAATAAAAAAAATATTTTTTTACCGTTATTAACAGTACCTGTCATATAACGGTTTTTTTTTATTTATGAATATCTTGTTCAAGAATAAACCGATTTCAACGAATTTTTTTATACATAATCGTTTAGGTAAAGGTAATGTTAAAAATTTAGAAAATTTCAAAAAACTCATTTTTGGATTTTTAAAAAATATTTCAAATTTTTTTTTTGAAAAATCTATTTTTTGAAAACGTGTTTATGAAAAATTTTGAAATTTCGTTTTTATGCGTAAATAAATTATTACTTCAAAATGGCATACCAACCTTTTTTTTTAAAAAATGTAAGAAAATTTTTATATATAAAAAATTGTTTTTTTTAAAAACGGCTCTAACGATTTTCGAAAAAAAATTTCTAAAAATTCCCTTCTATACAAGAAGTAAACTGGCATACTTGTTTTTTTGTGAAAGATCATTTAAAACGATATTTAATTAATTATAAAAAACAGATTTTATTTTTTTTAATTTCTTGAAAATATCAAATTTTAAATTTTCTTAATTTTCTTGAATAAAATGCTTTAACATTAGAGTAACTTAAAGGATAAGAGCAAGTACGTGCGACACCAGTCGTGCATTTTTTTTAAATATTTTAAATATTATGTAAGCAAAATTTTGTTTAAAAAAAATGCACAAATTTAAATGTTGCTAAGAATGTTAAAGGCCTTAATATATAATTTAATTTTATAATAAATACGTTGTGTTTTAATAATTTTTTTTGTACACTATGGCGTATGCGTACTTTTTTTTGGTTACGATTTAATAATTTTCTCCTAATTCGAGATTTTTTTAAGTATTTATGTGTATTGAAAGAACAACGAATGCAATTTTTACAATGTTCATGTTTTAAGGCTTACAAAACATACTAGCACCCGAAAAAAGTATTCTTATACATATGTACATATGTATTAGGGTGTGTTACTTTTGTATGGCGGAAAAAAAGTACTCTTATTAAACAACGATTTTATATGAAAAAATGATTTTTTTTTCCTTCGCTTATTGTTTCGCAGCTTACTTATTAAGTGTTCAATTTTAACAAAGCAATTGCAATTAAAAAAATATACATATTTTAAAAATCTATAAAAATCCTATATTTTGAGCGAGTCAAAGATATTAATAAAAATGAATATTGTTAAAACAAAATTTAATTTTGAAAAGCAATGCAACTTTTAAAGGCTATTACATTTGAAAATTCCATAGTTGAGCACTTTGACACACCCTAATATGTATACAACTTGGGTTTTACGAACAAATCTGCTGAGCAGAAATGTATAGTAAAACCTTGGTTTTAGTACAGGTTTTGGAATTTTTTTTTTTTTAGCTCAGTGGGAAAAGGCTATTAGATCCATCATATTCTATGTGGACTTTAATTGATTGATTGGTAAACTTGCACTTTCTTTTCTTTCTTATCTTTAAATGTTTATAATTTCGATTAAATACTCAAGAATTGGTTAAGTCGAATATAATTATGTTGTAGAATCTGTTGCTTTTTCATGGTTTTGAGATCCCATTAGTAGCCTAATGACATTTTATGTACATATCAGTTTTAAATCAATATTCTTTAAATAACTTTGGAAAGTGGCGTAAAATGGCAAGTTCAAGTTCAAAGTAAATTGAACGTTTTTTTTTTATCCTCCTGAATACATAAATATACAATTGAATAAATCTAAGTAAATACCTTTTGGATAACCCTGAAATCGCGCGAACTGTTATTTCAGATACCTACTAATAAATTAATAACTAACTGCTAAATAAAATAATGAAACAAAAAAAGGATGAGCTTATTTAAAAAATATGTTTTAAAGTTAAATCATGAAATTTTTAAAATTTGACATCCTACTTAAAACTTATTTTAAAATTATTTCTTGAAAATTTGCAAATTTTAAACATATCAAAAATAATTTGTAGGTACAAGTTCTTAATTGGAATCGAGTCACATACTTTGTTTTAGTTCATTCAATTTTAGATTAATTGATTTTTCTTTTATATTTTACAATCTTTATTCTATCTTATGGAAGGCATTTGATCTGTAATAGCAAGTAGGTCGGAACCAGATGTAGATTTTGTTTTGTTATTATTCAATGGAATTATTTGGATAGTGTCAATAATTACAAAACGTATGTAGCAATTTTTAATCGAATTAAGTTTAATTTTTCATAATATTTGTGCTTAAACAGATTGTTTTATTTACTCAAGTTGTTAGATTTGTAAGTTATTTCTTCACTAAACTGAATTAAAAAAAAAACAACTCGATAAATAGAAATAAGAATTTTGTAAACGAACAACAACAAAAGTCAATGAAATGATTGCACCAGAAATGAATGGCTAAAAAATATATGTTTTGTCTATTAACTTTTATAGAAAATCGATTTAAGGTTAAACAAATTAATCAAAGTTCAAAATTTCCCTGAAGGGTTTAGTCAACTTAATTAAAGAAAAAACAAAACTGAAGGAAGTAATCAATTAAACCAACTTTCAATTCAATCTTTATATAAAAATACAAAATACAGGGAAAAATTTCATCTTAATACTCAAAATAAAAACAGATTAAATTAAATCAAGACTAACTTAAACAATGCATTCTTCGTTTTCTTTTTTTTTTGTAAATTCAAAATCAGGTATATGCATTGCGTAACAAATCCCCGAAATCGAATTTTCCCAAAACGAAACCAAAAAAAAAAAAGGTTATACCTGTTTGACTCGATTAATGTTGGCGCAATCATTTCATTGAGTACCTCTCTTCCCTATATATGTACATGATTCATCTGTTCTGCTTAAATTATTTTTGATTGCTTAAAATACTTTTTAACACTGAAAGTCATAACCAACAAAATTCGGTCTGCGTAAAATGATGCCATTTATTATACGTGATGACAGTTCTTGTGGTAATTTTTTTTTATGTGACATCTTTTTTGTTAATAAAGGTAAATAACTGTTGAAATAAACTTATACTTTGATGCAATTGTCAATAGTTACATTATTTTACGCAGCATGAATTTCGGTAAGTATACTTAACAAGCTGATACATTTTTGGTATCAAAGCATAATCATTGTTATTATGTAAAATATTATTGCT
This sequence comes from Episyrphus balteatus, assembly GCF_945859705.1. NCBI lineage: Eukaryota > Metazoa > Arthropoda > Insecta > Diptera > Syrphidae > Episyrphus > Episyrphus balteatus. Next base: position 38,310,760 of record NC_079135.1, read on the forward strand.
TAAAACGGGTGAGAACTTTTCTTTTTTTGCCATTTTTTCCTTTTTTTGAAAATCAATACCTACTAAAAATTGATTCGTAACTATCAGTTCAGTAACTTGTTTAAGACTAAGGTTTGAGTGGCAGGAAAAAATTAAATTTGATAAAAAAAACTAAAAAAAAAAAACTAAAATATCGTGACGTATAATGGTTTAAAAATTATTTTTTTTTTTCAGTAAACGTATTTTTTTAAATTAAAATCCTTAGATCGGTTTTTGGTGGAAAACAACATTTTCCACTTTGGTCATAAGAAAGTTACCGTTTATTGTGGTAAAAAAATCGATTTCCCCCCTAGGGAATCACTCAAAACTTCTAACTACAAAGTTTAAGTCAAATCGCTGGATTTGGATTGGCCTGCACCTCGAGAAAAGAACATTACGAGGCCCACTTTTTTCGTATTCTCTTTCATTATAATGTCATGTCTGATTATAATTTCGAGCTCATCAAGGGGCACGGTAGTGCCCAGCCAAGTTCTCTAGCAACTTTGGCACTACACCCTTATTTACAGGAAACAACTCAGGCCATTTTCGACCCCCCTCTAACTTCCACACCAAAGATGCTAGAAATTTCAAACTCACTACATTTGTTGAGCTCGTAAAAACCAAACTCCTCACAAAATTTCAGCCTCCTACGATGAGTAGTTTCTGAGATATAGGGCTTCAAAAATCGCAAAAACCGTAACTGACTCACTGACTCACTTACAGATCATCAAAATTATGGAGAACTTCCCGATATCGTAGAAACTTGAAATTTTACACGGTGATAGGACTTGTGGTGTATACAAAGGAATTTGAGATTTTCAATTCAGGGGGCGTGGCATCCGCCCATTTCCGCTGAATTTTCATCATATATTATAGAGCACTTCTGATTATCGTAGAATCTTGAAATTTGGTAGAATAGTAGAGCTGGTAGTTAATACAAAGGAAAAAATTTAAAACTTGAGAATTTCAGCCAGGGGGCGTGGCAACCGCCCATTTCCGCTGAATTTTCATAAATTATTATAGAGCACTTCTGAATGTCGTAGAATCTTGAAATTTGGTAGAATAGTAGAGCTGGTAGTTAATACAAAGGAAAAAATTTAAAACTTGAGAATTTCAGCCAGGGGGCGTGGCAACCGGCCATTTCCGCTGAATTTTCATAAATTATTATAGAGCACTTCTGATTGTCGTAGAATCTTGAAATTTGGTAGAATGGTAGAGCTGGTAGTTTTTACAAAGGAAAAAATTTAAAATTTGAGAATTTCAGCCACGGGGCGTGGCAACCGGCATTCCCGCTGAATTTTCATAAATTATTATAGAGCACTTCTGATTGTCGTAGAATCTTGAAATTTGGTAGAATGGTAGAGCTGGTAGTTTATACAAAGGAAAAAATTTTAAATTTGAGAATTTCAGCCAGGGGGCGTGGCAACCGCCCATTTCCGCTGAATTTTCATAAATTATTATAGAGCACTTCTGATTGTCGTAGAATCTTGAAATTTGGTAGAATGGTGGAGCTGGTAGTTTACACAAAGGAAAAAATTTAAAGTTTGAGAATTTCAGGCAGGGGGCGTGGCAACCACCCATTTTCACTGAATTTTCATCAAATATAGAGATTTTATATTCTACAGCCATACCTTGCAAAAAGTAGTGAAATCACCACAAAAACATTACTGTTAAAAAAAGAGCCAAGTTCTCCTATGTTGAAATTATGCTGGCACAAAAAGTACTGAGATGTAAAAGTGTACCAAGTTCTAAAGTTTGGGTTCAAATTCGTATCAATAAAATTTTGATTGTTTACTTGGCAATTTTTGAAATAACTTTAAAAATCGATAATTAAGAAAAATTGTCAAGAGAACAATCAAAATTTTATTGATACGAATTTGAACCCAAACTTTAGAACTTGGTACACTTTTACATCTCAGTACTTTTTGTGCCAGCATAATTTCAACATAGGAGAACTTGGCTCTTTTTTTAACAGTAATGTTTTTGTTGTGATTTTTTTTAACGAATCCTAAACATGCCCTATAGCGTCTATATCGCAAGTAAAAAATATGTCAATAGTTTAAAAACGTGTTTGTGGGGTCTTTCATAATTTAGTTGAAAAATGATATCAAACTCCATTTAGTAGCCTCCTGTTGAAAAAAAAAAAACTTGGGAGATTGTACCATTTTATAAATCAAGATAATTTCTCGAAAGAATATTTTTCATCGACAGAATATTAAAAAAAAAAAATACAATTCGAGATGGACTTTATACAAAAAAAAATTTATCGAATTTAAAAATGTTAAAATCCGAAATGTTCAAATATAATTTTCTCTGACATAACATTTTTTTAACACCTCTAAGAGTTGTCAGCAGAGTCTCATGCGCGAAAAAAAAACTCAAAAAATAATAAAAATGTACTAAAATTTAATTTTCACCACTAAAAGTAAGTTCTTATACAAAAATTTAAATATGCTCCTTATGAATCTAATTTGTAATTGTATTTTTGTTATATTAGTCAAATAAAACAAAAAGATGAATTAGTGTTTCATTAATTGCATCCAAAAATAATGATCATTAAAGCCCAAATAAAAGCTAAAAAAAAAAAAATAAATTAACTTTAAAGTTAAGGCAAGTCAATACCTTGACATGAAATTGCTAGGCAAACTGATTCTCTAGGCACTTTACTTAAGGAAACATAACTGTCAACTAATAGTTTTTTTTTTAAGTGGGGCGAGGGTTTTTTTTAAATTTATTTTCATTTGTCGATTAAGAATTTCTTAATAGCAGGCGATTTTTTTTTTCAAATCTTCGCCAATTTGTATCCATAAAAAAACCACTTTAAAAAAAAGTGATTAAAAAAATAATATTTCCGTTAACGAGAGAATACTGTTGTTTTTAAAAAAGAAGTGTTCCAAACTTCATTTGGTTTTCAATTCTTGCGAATTGTGGTGTTCTAAAAAACTATCGAGTTGCTTTAAGTCTATTTTGTTGGCGTTTTCATTTCGTTTCGATTTTCGTGGCCAAATTCGAAATCACAATTTCATAAATATATTTGTACAAAACTATTTTTGTTGTTATTTTTAAGGAGAACAGACACCAATTCTTCACAATTTACTTGCAAATTTAATTAAGGAATACCTGCCCCCATTTGGCAGGAAGACTTACATAAACCTGTGTAGTTTTAGTCTCGGTAACAAAAAAAAGTTATATTTTGGTAACCAGTGTTATCGACTATCGCGTCAGCCGATTTCGTTCCTGAGGAAAATCGACAGAGAAGTCAAACGGGCTAGGACCTCCGTGACGAAATGTTGGCAGAGGGAAAAAGCCACCAAAAAACTATTGCTGAGAAATAAACAAACATGAACAGTTTTTGTTCATAAAGGTTACAAAAATAACATAAACAAAAAAAATACAAGCAAATAAAAAATGAGCATCTAGTATTGTTTTTTAATTTTATATTTGTCTTCAACTCATCTTGTCAATGTAACTGATAGTTGAATTTAAACAAAAACTTGGTTTGAATGTTGGTAACACTGAAAAGCAAGTTCTTACAAAATTAAGAACACAATTTTTAAATTAACGAAAATAACGAATCCAATTCGGAGCATAAATCAGAATTGGGTTGATAATAAAAACTTTGTTTCGAATTCAAAACCATTTAAAGTGCAGTTTTTTTTTTATTTTAAAAACATGTTTTTATTTTTTTTACATTTCTCTTAAAATAGCTGTTAAAATAGTTTTTTTTTTATAAATTTTTAAACAAAAAGCTTTAACATTATTATCAACTCTTACAAAACAAGCAAATACCATCGTGCATTTTATTTTTAATGATATGTGAGGTGATGATGTGAGAAAAAGTACTTAAGAAAAAATCACACTGATTTAAAAAAAAATGTTTTTAACTTTTTTTAAACTTAATCAATTGAAACTAAAAATCTAAAAGCCAAAGTGGGCTAAAAAACATGTCGTTTGGACATTGCTGTATATGAAAAGTGCAAGTTTTCGACGTCAAGGAGAATAGAGGGAATCAAAATTTTTTTTTGTCGACTTAAAAAAGAGCCTCACAGGAGATAGTATCCTAAAAAACATTCTATAATGGAGTAACTAAAGCTCAAAAATTGGCAATATTAGGGAACCCGACCGAACAGCTTAGATTTTGATGATCTTTTTTTTTCAAACGTCGGTAAATAAAAATACTTTAAAGTCTATAGATTAAAAATTGCCGGTGTTGCCGTTTTGATTTTTTAAATTTAATTGAAGATTTTTATGAACAAAAACAAATTTTTTTCAAAAATTTTTCTTAAATTTCATAAATTAATTGATGCCAAAAGATTGTATAGGAAATTCAAGGAAAAAAAATATATGGGAGTGAAGGACAATCTTCCATAGTTCAAGCGATAGATGCAATTTTCTTATTAATTGACTTCAAAAAAAAAAATATTTGAACACAACGGCAACACCTACAATATTCAAATATACATTTTTTAAAAGCTAGAAGCTTAGTCATATATGTAAAATTAAAATTAAGTTAATTGAATGAACGGCTTTTGAAAGAATGGTAATTGAACTCAGATTTTTGAAAAAAAAATTATTGAAAAAATTTTAACATGTCGTTTTTTAAACTTGGTCGTAATATAAAATCCATTTATTTTCAAATTTTTTTGGCCGCATTTATTATGATTTCCAATTATAAAAGGAAATGTCAATATGTATTACGGTTTATGAAAAAATTAAAAAAGTATTTCATTTTCGAAGAACTTTTTTTAATAAAAGTTTTGAAAAAAATGTAACTTATTTTTTTTTTAAAGTTCAACATCTAAACATAAAATTATTTTTTATTCATTTAATAACCCTTACTGTTGAAAGTTAAAAAGCAAAAATTTAAAGTTCCTATTTACCAGTCTTTGAGAAAATTAATTATTTCAATGCAAAAATTCAGTTTTAATAAAAAAAAACCATTGAAATTGAAGTAATTATTCATTTTTTTTTTTTCAAAAGTGTGATATATTTTACCTTTTTTGCTTCGAAATTCAACTGATAATATTTATGGCCAAAATTTTTTTTAAATAAATTCATATTTTATTAGAAAAAGTTTGGAAAAAAGTCATTTTAAATTTTTTTTTAATTCTGAGTTTGAGGACCATTTTTTCAAAAAGTCTTGATTAAATTTAGTGGATTTAAATTTAAGAGATAAGAATGAGCTTCTGGCTTTTTAAAAATGTATTTTAAAATATTGTAGGTGTTGCCGTTGTTTTCAAAATATTTTTTTTTGTGTTTGAGGTCAGAATGTTAAAAAATTGCATTTATCGCTTAAACGATGGAAGATTGTCCCTAACAGCCTTTAATATATTTTCCTTAAATTATTTAGAGAATCTTTTGCTATAATTTGTTTTATGAAATTTAAGCAAAAAAAAAAATGGTTTTGTTAAAAAAAAAAATTTAATTTTAAAAAACAATACGGCAACACCGGCAATTTTTAATCTATAGACTTAAAAGTATTTTTAATTACTTACGTTTGAAAAAAAAAATCGTCAAAATCAGAGCTGTTCGGCCGGGTTCCCTAATAATTTGCTTTAGTTACTCTACTACTAGCTAATTCAATTAATTAAATAAACTATGCGAAATAAATTTCACTTAATAACAGATAATTCATTGAGAAAAATTTCAGTAAAAACATTTAGAATATTATTACTTTGACAATACTACATTTTTGGATTTTTTTCAAGTCAGAATAATCTCTTTATTCTCTTTTTATTTTTGGTATCAAACATAAATTCATCGATTTTGACAACTACAAATTCTGACTTAAACCCCTTTGTATCTAACGTCAAAAAATTTTGCAACTTTTTCAACGTATTAAGTTTTGTTTTATAAACATAAACAATAACCCAAAAATAGACTTCCAATAAATAAATTTTTATTTCAATCAAATTTCGTTCAGAGCAAAGTATTCAAAATAATGTAATTTTACTCATATCAGAAAGTTTCTTTTGACTTGGCCGCTATTTAAAAAAAAAATCAATTGAGTTACCAAATACAATAACTATCAATAAGGCATCTTATTTATTTTATTTTTTTCTCTCTGTAAGGCACGTATATCTTAGAAGATTTATGAATGTTACAAAAACTATAACTTATCTTAAATTATGATTACGTATGTCAATATTTAGTTCAAGTAAAAATAAATAAATACCTCCAACGAAAAAAAGCTGCATATTTGCTTTATATATGAGACAAAATGCAAATAAAACAACTTTTAATAACATTGAAGATTGAGATTACAAGAAAACCTTACTCTAATTATTATAAAAAAAAAAAACAGAAAGGATTTTCTAAAGTAAAAATATAGGTCACCCCCCGGTACTGAAAAGGAACCGCACCTGAAAAATTAGGTTAGATCTATATTTTAGAGCTTTAATTTTGTAATTTAACCAACATTATTTCATAAAATTTTGATCTAATTTCATATACACCTGCATGAATTAAGTTACCTACTTATTTTTTTTATACGAATCTAACTCAGGGTGATTTAGAGTGTAAAATGCGTTCTACCAATTTTTTATTTTACCCATTTATGATGAAAAAAAAAATAAAAATAAAACTCATGGGCAGCAACTATAAATTAATTTATTGTTTTTTTTTTTATATTTTTAATTTTATATAAATATATTAATACTTAAAAAAAATAATATTTATGTATGTATCCAAATATTCAAATATTTGCCTGTGATGATGATGACACAATAAAGCTAAAAGTATATTACAATAAAATATAGGTACCTTACATACATGGCTAAAATGTATAAAAAAAAAGTAAACCAAGACCTTCCACAATATGTTTTAAGATGTTTCGGCAATTCAATATGATTGTCATTGCAGTATGCTACATGATTACTAAACATTGTACTCACGCTCGCAAGTTTTCACTTGCATGTATTAGTGTACGAATATGTATAGCTTTGTATCTCTTATTCAAATCGAATGATTTTTACTTGTTTTTCTCCAAACACATGTTAAAAAAAGGGCTTTTTGTAACAAACACTTTGTCACAATATTACCGCACTCTTTTTACAACAAAAGCCCAACAATGTTTTATCTGTGTGAGTGAAAATCTCCCACACACACACACACAAATAACGAATATACAAAATTTCAACATGTTCATACTTCAAAAACTACGACTTCCATATTATCGAAAAAGCTCTTATTTTATTTTCCCCCACTTTGCACCCCTCCAAAAATGAGCAGGCAGGATGGGGATGAGGAAAAATAAAATATAAAAAACTTATTGTATACACTACATTGTATTAGTAGCAGAAGTTAAGTTTGTATGTGATGAAAGTGCATTGCATAAAACACAAAACAACAACACAACCATAACCAAAAAAAAAAAAAAACCAACCCGCACATATACATAATACATATGCAATTTTGAAAACTTTTAAAAAAGCCATTGCATGTTAAAATAGCCACAGACAGACAAGCTTCATAAAACTAATTGTAACTAGGTCAGGGTGCATACCCATCATCTCTGCGTGCGCTGGTGTGGTAATGCGTTGTCAGCAAGCAGCAGCAAGCAAGCAAGCAGCAACACATAAAAATATATACAAACGATGGCAAAATATTTCTCTGTTTACAAAATAAGTATATAATGAAAGTAGTACAGGGTTATTAAGCGACCTATTAGCATACTTTAAACAATGACTGTTTTCATTAAGTTAAGGTTAACATAGCATTATGTTAAAAAAAAAAAAAAAAACACTTATTATTATAAAAAAAAGATATCATAGTGACGCAATATACTTTGTTTAACAAACTCTTGTTTGTGATTTGTTTGTTTTATAGTTTTTTTTTTTTATTGTTTCTTAAAGAAAAACAATATCACTTAAGGTTGATAGGGCACCTAGATCACAACAAAGAGACGATACATGTGAACATACTTATAAGAAACATGTAACAAAACATTTCAAAACTTCAAAAAGTTAGGAAGTCAAAAGTGTAGGTACTTATATCTGCTTACTATTACAGAAGTTTTATTTAAAGTTAAAGGTCTGAAATTATTTTACACCTTTTTTTTTTTGTTGTTACTGAAGCATTGCCCAATTTGTTTGGTAATGTTACTATATGTATAGCTTGGGGTTTCGACAGGTAGACAGATGATGTTTGTACAATCATTTTTCACACTGATTCTTCACGCACTTCTCACACTGTCGATCAAGAAATATATAAAATATTGGATCATTTGAATCAGTTTTTTTTTTTTTTTTTGTATTTATATTTTTCTATACGTTATGTAATGGATTCGATTGAGAACAAATAATGTAGACTAAATTGAAAGACGAATTAAGAAAAGTTTGTTTCAAAATTATAAATTCGTTCAAAACTAGGTCAGTATAAAAAAGAAAACAAAAAAAATTCTAAATAAGTAGGACTTGTGCTGGTTTTTGTGTTGACTTTTAAATCGATTTTTTTCATTAACTATAGATAGGTAGATTCAATTGTGCAATGTAAAGTAAAAAAAAAAATTATAAATTTGGTAAAAATATGTTGATCAGTTGCATTTAGGGGGTGGTGAAAATGAGAAAATATTCAGGACTGAGAACTATTGTGAAAAATTGTACCTAACCTTTTTGAAATACACTCCTTTTCATCAGAATAGGTACACAACTTTTCAAATGTTCAGTATTCATTTTTTCCTCACAGTGTAGGAAAAATAATAATTTTTTGATGTCAAGTCATTGTTTAAGATGTTAGCAGAATCAGCAAAAAAAAAATAATTCAAAACGTGTGGTTATTTTTCTTGTTTCTCTATGGCAAAGCATTTCACATCGAAAAACTGAGTTATTTTTTTGTTTCATCAGAATAGGTACACATAAAGAATGATGCCATGAAATGAATTTAAACCAAGTTCTTCCTAAAAATGTATTTTACTTATTTTATTTTTTGTATAGTGGCGTTTTTATTCATAAAAAAAATAACAAAACTGTCCAGGAATTGCATTGTTAAATCTCTTTATGCAATCTATCTGAATCTCTTCCCTAAATTGTTAAATGGTGGTAGCCATTTCCAAACATTTTCAACAAGGTTCAGGGTTGTTTTCTATATGGTAGATACTCAAGTACTTTCTAAATTTGCACTTCCTCCCAATATTTTACAGAGCATTTTTTGTGGTAGGAGGAGCGGTCCTGTTAGAAAATTCAGAATATTGATTCACAAATACTAGAGAAATAAGGAAAAGTTTCTTGAATATGCATTTACAAATAATTGTGACCATTCTTCACGTTTGAAATTCATTATTTGTATTATCGTAGAAGATTGCTTTCTTCCATGCCTTAACACTTCTTTTTTAACAATGAAGTTGGTCTCAAAATGGTTTCTCCTGATAGAAACTGATAGTTTAACTCACCAAGGACATCAAAATTAAATGTTCGTTGATCCAAAAATAACAAGAAATACCACTCAACTTTTCATGTGGTAAAGGATTTCAAAAACATTAAACGCATACAATTCTGTTCTTGGTGTAGTAATGGTGTCTTTTCAAAAATCAGCCATTTTAGAAGATTGAGACTAATGACCATTCTATTTACTGTCCGAAAATTACAAAAAACAACTGTTTTTCACTTTTATTCTTGTCGTTAATCCACCAAAACTTGTAGCACATGTAAAAATTTACTCGTCTAAGAGTGTTTTTTTTTTTGCATTTTTTTTACCACCATTAAATTTTTTTACCCCCAAAATGTTTGTATCTGAAGTCTGGATAGAGCATATTCACACTTAGTAATTTTTTTAATCATACCATTTCTGGTGGATCCTTCATTCTTTATTTTATTTATTAAGGTGTTTTCGCCAAAATTTCGCCAAAGAAAAAAATAAGTTGATTTTTCCTCAAAAAATACTTTACAAGAAAAACAATGCGAAAATTATGGTCCATTTTAAAATAATTTTAGCTGTTGCTATTCCCAACATCTTAAACTATCAAAAAACAATAATACCTTGTTAGGTCACGTACCACTATTGGGGACAAACGGTGAATGAACATTTGAAAAGTTGTGTACCTATTCTGATGAAAAGGAGTGTATGTGGCAAAAAGATTTGATTTGTCATGATATTCAAGAAATTAAAGAGGCCATTCAAACTCATAAGGTTGAAGGGTGTTTTTTTTTTCAATGGGAAATGCACTCGTAAGTTTTTTTCAAAACTCAAATTTTGCATTGAATTATTGAATATAAAAAAAATGTGACTTACATTAACCACTCCCTCCCTAAAATAAAAAATAAGCAATGTGTAGTTTGTTTTTTGAAAATTTTTTTTTTTATTATTCATTGATTAGTGCAAGTTAATACAAATTTTCAAATATTAAAAAAAAAAAACAACAACAAAGCACAGGTTTTAAAAATGTTAATATGAAACAGTATTTTTCATTTCATATCTGAAAGTGTCGGTGAAATCGGTCAAGTCGTTTAATAAAATGTTAAGGACCACACAGAAATAGATCAATAATAAAATGCACAACCGGGTCGAAAGAAATTATTGCTCCTTGAAGCCCGAACTGCGATCCCAAAATTTTGGAACTAAACTAGTCCAATTCGTTTGTCCACCTTTTGTCCATATTTGTCCAACCAAAATTTTCGTTTGTCAACCTTTCAAAAAATTTTTAAAGCAAATTCATTTGTTTTTATACGAAGTCTGAAAAATGAAAAATCGTCTATTTTATCGTATCGCATTTATTTTTTTAGATTACATACAAAAAAGTTGCGCATACAACACAGTGACCTTGTTAATTTCTTCTTCTTCTTCAGTGTTTTTTCACCATTCACTAATTGTGAAAATTATAAGACGGAAGAGTCAAAATTTTGACTTTGTGGTTTAAAAAGGGCTATATGTGTTTTCTTTTTCAGCTCGCAAAAAAATATCTTACATCATACAAATTAAAAACAAAACGAATTGGCTTGAATGATGTTTTCTCTATTTTGTATCTTTGCAATCTAGAGTTTTTATTCCTTTCGAATATAGCTTACGTCTTATAAGTTTAAGTGCTAAAATGTTTTTGTTTTGGGGCGTTCTGACGACTTTTTCAGTTAAATTTTTTTCAAATATCTTTCAATCGTAAACAAACGACGATTTTTGGTATACGTACAAAATTTGAGATGGAAAAACCAAAGAAATTTGAGTTTTTGAAAAAAAAGGAAGTTTTGGGGATCTTAGGAGACTTGGAAATTTTTAGTGCAAATTTTCTTTTTCGAATACCTACATATTTCTTAAAAGGAGGGTGGACAAACGGTGATTTTTTGTGGTAACAAGATCTCGAGGTAGAGAAACGATTGAATACGTTTCATACGTCTATCTCAAATTCGAGCGTTTAGACGATTTTTCAGACTCCATATACAAAAATTATTTTGCTTAAAAACGAATTAGACTAATTTGGTTCAAAAATGTTAAGGTCGCAGTCCTGGCTTCACGTAGGGGGAAAGCAAAATTATTAAAAAACCTTCTGAAGTTAAAACAATTTTTTGTCCGTTTCGTTTGTTTTGGTTTACAGAGAAAATTTTTGTTCTTAACTTTAACATTTTTGACCCTTTAATAGGATTATTAAATAAATAAAAGTGATCGTTTATGTTTTACGGTATAAAACGTTTAATTAGCATAGTACTGAGTTAAAAGTATTTGTGGCAACTAAAATATTTTGCATTAAAAAATATTTTGCATTGCAAAAAAATTCAGTGCAAAATGTGTGCATTCAATTCTTTTGACATTCGTGAAATTTCTCTCAATTTTTGCTATTTTACATTAATTATTTCAACTATCTTAAATAGGTAGTCAAAATTGTAAGAAATTCGACAAATATTGAAAAAAAAAAAAAAGAAAAAACTTTTAATGCAAACATTTTTTTTCAGTGCAGAAAATTTTTAATTTTCAATATTTTTTTTAATGTAAATTATTTTTACTTGAAATAAATATTTTTGCAAATATTTTTCAGTTGCAATAAAAAAAAAATTTTAAAGCAAATATTTTCAGTTGCAATAAATAATTTTTAATGGAATTTTTTTTTATTTGCAATAAATATTTTTTTTTAATTTATTATGGAAAGCAAATGCAATAAAAATAAAATTATTTTTTACAACTCTGTTTTCCAATATTTTGTTATACAATGATTGTTTGTATGTACAGTACACTTGTACAGTGTACTGTACAAGTACATGCATATGAGGGTAGAAACGCAATTACTAATAAACTTAATACAAAAATCAAGAGTCCGATTTCTTACAAACTTTTTTTTTTAATTTTTGGTTTTTAGCCATTTTAAGGAAAATTAATTACCTTAAAAATCAGGGGTGGAATCGGCTAACGCGATAGTTGATAGTTAAAAAACGACAATTTCGCTCCGTAAAAATGTCGATTTTGATAATCAACCATCGACTATCGCGTTAGCTGATTCCTCCCCAGTTTCGTTTTTTTGTGAAAAGTTTAATAATTCAAATGATACTAAAAGCTTCTGTGGACTACTTCAAGAATGGAATCCTTTGGAATTCTAGCGATCTCCTATCAAGGCTTTAAAAATAATTTTTTTAAAGCTTTATTTCGACTGAGCGACCCTACTAGTGTGGTAAGTCTAAGAGGTCTTAAAAATGTATTATGTCAGAGAAAATTTAATTTAAAAAGTTAAGTAATCTGAATTTTTAGAAATTGGAGTAGGTAGAAAAAAGGTAAATTTAGAAAATGGTCAAAAAGTTTTTTTTTATACCAAAAAGTGATGAAAGTAATATAAACAAAAACATTTAAAAATCAAAATTTCGAGGTCTTCATGTTCGAGAATTAATTGACCAAAAATAACCACCAACTTTTCGAAAACTTGTTGTTTTTTTCCGAAAATTTAAATTTTTAGTTTAGAAAATTCAATTTTGTTTTGTTAAGTTAGCCCTTTGTTGTCACCCATGGGTCAAATTTGTCCCATAATTTTTATTGAAAATTCGATTATAGTTCTTTGCCGCCGGGTACAAAGGGGTTAAGTCACAAAATTGCTCTTTTCGGGTTTAGATGAAATACGAATAAGCTCTTTATTTTCTTTAGGTCTCAAAAACATAAATTTAAAGCAGCTCTTTTCAATAAAAACAAAGAGAAGCAATGCTAAAAAACGCATCGAATTTCATAAATAAGTCAAACAAAAAAAACAACAGCCAACTAAAATAGGGAAATATCAAAAGCCGATAAAGTGTCTTTTTTTGTATTTGCAAAAAATTGGCATATTTTTCAACAAAAAAAAAATATAATTATGTAAGAAGTTCCATGACAACTTTGTTGATACGAGTCGTCAGTTAAAGGTTTTAACGACTTTAATTTTGTTTAAGCTCCATTTAAAAAAGTATGCACTACACATTTTTTTTTTTTTTGTTTAATAAATCTAGTCAAATGAAAAAATTTTGAGATAGTTGTTCTGGTTTTACTTAGTAGTTTTTGTGGCAACAATTGTTATTCAATGTGTTCAAATTGACAGAAAAAAAAATGGCAACTCCTCAATAGAAAATACAGCTTCAGCATCAAACAACTATAAGCACCGATTTAAGTAGAATTACAAGTAACAAAATTAGAGTTAACAAAATAATTAACGATCTTATAATAAATTTATTATCAAATTTGTTCACTTTTAAGGTGATCACCATCATTACGTTTAATTGTCAATTTCGAAGTTTTATTCGATTTTTATTATTTAACAACATTTCAAGCTGAAAATGAATTAAAATTACTTTGACGCGGTTTCTGAAAATTTTCAAAATATTGCCAATTCAAGTTAATTAAAAAAGTTAAAATATTATTTTTTTGAAAACTTACCCTTCAATCCTTCAACTTCATTTATCTCCAAATCAATCAAATCATCACAGGACGATGAATCAGAATCTATGCTCAAATCTAGATTTGGATTTGCGAGCTGTGCCGATTGAATATTCTTCGATATTCGATCGGTATTAGTTGAATCCGATTCCAAATTAGAAATAGGCACTGAAAAATTCGAGTTCAATTCATTATTATAGTTATTTGCACTTTTGTTATTGTTGTGTTGTTTTCCGTCATTATTACATTCAAGGAATGTAGTAGTAGAATTGTTTGCGCAATGCACCGTTGTTGTTGTTGTTGTTGTTTTGTCAAAGTTGTTTGTGTTTACTTTTTGAAAAGTGTCATAATGCAATTCTGATGGATTAGGTAATCGATGTTGTTTTGCAGCAAAACTATTATCCACTGCCGCCGTCGATCGAAATTGTTGGATATCATTGAAGTTAGAATCGTCCTGAACATTTGTCGTCGTGGATACTGTTGCATGTAGATAGTTGTCGAAATTATTAGCTTCGGTTATCTTTTGAAAACCATCACTTGGCATGCTGACAAATCGATTTTCATTTGGAATTGTTGTCAGAGCTGAGTCCGCGAAACATGTTTGTGTTAAAGGACTGCATTCGTTCAAATGCGAATTTGAATCTTGGTGGGGATGTTTGTATTTGTCTGAAGTACTACTACTGGTGGTGGGGGTTGTGTTGTTGGTGGTGTACAGGCGATTGTCCTTTTGATTTAGATTAGGATGATTGAACATTTGTTGTTTTAGGTTGGAACAGGATAGAAGTTGATCCTTTTCATGATTACCGAAAGTTTGAACTACCGCCGAAAATTCTTCCATTTTTTTGAAATTTTTGATTCTATACCTATGCGTTAGATTTATTTAGCCATTATAGTTGAGCGTTGTGAATAGGAAAATACCTGGAAACAAAAGACACTTTATTTATGTTTGTAATTTTTGAAATAGAAAATTATAAAACTAAATTTAAAAAAAACTAAACGGTATGTATTTCAAACAAATTTTTACTAAGGCTTTCTTTGCCTTTAACAGTTTCTTGAAATCTAAGTAATAAAAGTACAAAATGGCGTATGTTATCTTCCCGCTCTTCTCGCGTTATTGAGATTTTACCATGCCAAAACATCACAAAAACAGTGTTTTGGATGTTCAAAATTCAATATCTCAAAAATTTTGCACGTTAGAGCTATTCTAAATTCTAATGCTAGATTCAAAGAAGGTCAAAGGCCATTAGAAAAATATAATTTGGTTTCTATGGAAAAGTATTTCTCGCCAATATTACTGTCATTTACGGAAAAATCGATCTTAAAAATCGTTGTTTTTTATTTTTTCAATTTTTCTCAATATTTTCTAAAACAAAGGTATAATTTTTCCACACAATCCTAAACAAAAGGTTTTAATCTAAATAACTGCATTGCAAACTTTTCAAAAATCAAAAATTTTTTCGGTAACTTTTTTGATTGAAAAACAGGCTATTTTTTTTTCAAATTAAATTCGTCCAAAATCCAAAAACCAACTTTTTGCTCAAAAAACATTTAAAGTAGATAGAACATAACAAAGACGTTTTTACCTGATACCCAGCTGTGATATAAGTGTCATATTTGAATTTTGCCGTCTCCGGGATTTTTGCAATAGGAGCAAAAGGGAAACAAATTATACATTATGTTTTAGAGTAGTTAAATTGAATAAATACCCCTGATGAAGTAAGGAAGCACTTACGAAACGTTGGGAAAATAATGGGATAAATTTGTTTTTATTCGCATTTTCTTTATGTGGACCAAAACAGCCTAACAACAGTGGAATAATTACATTAAAAAATTGGTCAAATTTAACAAATAATAAGACGTTTTTAACCAAGTTTCGTTAAAATCCAACCATTTTTGTAAAAGATAAAAATAAAAAATCAAAAAATCGTATTTTTGCATTTTTTCAATATTTTTGGTTTCAGTTAAAGTTGTAGAAACTTTTACTATGTACAACTTTTGCATTTGACTCTTTACGATAGGAGGTCCACTTTTGACAGAAATCGTGAAAAAAAACACGTTTTTTGACAACCACCCCACTTTTTCGCCCACCCACCCCCTTTCCCCCAAATTGTTTGTGGGCAATTTATTATACCCCTTTCATATACCATTTATCCAAAATTTTCCAACCAACCATATTAGGGTGGAGTGAAACTGCACTTTTTTTCCTTTTTTTTTTTTTTTTTCTTCTTCTACATACCAGGGACGGGTGCCATTAGTCATCATAAAAGAGCATACCAAATCTCAGCCCGATCAAAAAATATCTTGAGGGTTCACAACGCCCTTTAAAATTTACATGCTTGTTGGAAGTCATGTACTGGGAGCAATTTTCAAAAGAGATGGAGCAATGTGCCAAAAAGTTAGAGCGTGTAGGTTCGGTTGAGACAAGAAAAAAGTCGTATGGGAGGAGGGTCTATTCCCCTTCGTTTAGAGGGGAGGGGTAATTTAAAAAAGAAATTATTTAATTTGAAACAAAAAAATATTAAAAATTAACGGTTATACTTACAATAACGTGCTATACCTTTTTGTAAAGCCAAAAACCTCGTCTTTTACAAAAATGTTTAATATGGCACATTTTCTGGCACAGTTTTTGAAAAATTAATTTTCGAAATCAAAATTTGAAGAAAAAAAATTTCAAACTAATTTTTTTCAAAATTTTATGTAAATAAGTACTACTTAAGTTTTGAAAATTCGATGCTGTTATTTGTTTTTAAAGAAAAACAGAAAACCGCATCCAAAAACCATCTTGTCATTTTCGAGAAATTAACAAAAAACCAAAAATATTTTTGTCTAAGAAATTTCTTTATTTTTTGTTTTTACGTGGCTGGATCATGGGGGTTGGGAGTGCTCGCCGCCCATGGATTCTTGCAGTAAGGGCCTTAAGTCAATAAAATCGCAATTTTTTAATGAAAATTGAACAATAAATAATAATGTACATGTTTTTCGAATCAAAAAAACTGAGTAAAACAGTAAAAACTCAAAAAACTCCATAAATTAACCTCTATGGTGTTTTCATTTTTTTCAAGTAACTTGTGAACCCTCTTAAACTTCTTTGATCGATCTGAAACTTTTTTGCCGTTATTTAAGTTCCAAATAACACCCATCCTGGCTATGTAGAACAAAAAATAAGACAACTTTTTTTTCACTCCACCCTAACCCATATGCTTCTAATAATTTTTTTATTTTCAAAAATTATTGGCACTGTAATATAGCACCGTGAAGCCAAAACTGCGACCTAAAGATTTTTGAACTAAACTAGTCTTATTCATTAATTTGTTAAGGGGCCGGTTGAAACAATTATTTTGTGTTTAAATTGTACCTATTTTTTTGATTTTCCTGATGCAAATTCATTTTTCGTGCCAGCTGATTGACATTTGAAACAAAATGAAACAAATCGTTCCCCTGAAGCGTTTCAATTTTTTCCTGTTCCACTGCAAATGAAAAAAAATGTTCGTGTGTATTTCACCAGGAAAAGAAGAGAGTAGGTAGATTTTATTTGTGTCAAAATTTGTTTAGAACTTTATGATTGTTACATACAAAAAAAAATACGCATACACCACAGTGACCTTCTTAGTTTCTTCTAATTAAATCACTGACTGGATAGTAAAACCAACTGATTTTTTGACCATGCACTAACTGAAAATTTTACGGTTGTAGAGTCAAAATTTTGACTGTGGGACTTACACAGAGCTGCATAATTTGTTTTTTTTTTTTTTGTTTTTCATACGCAAAAAACACCTCAAATCATTAAAATCAAAAACATAAAAATTGGCTTGGATGATGTCGTCTCTATTTTGCAAACATGCAATTGAGAGTTCTTATTTTTTTTACAACACACATTTAAGCACAATTGTTGGGAGTTTTGAGTACTTTTTAATTTTTAGTAAAAACTTTGTTTTTTGAATATCTCTAAAACGTAGAGTGGGCAGACTATGATTTTTGGTATATGTTAAGAATAATTGGAGGTGGACAAACTAGATGTTTTAATTTTCGAAAAAAAAAAACTATTTTTTGGGAGTTTTAGGGGACTTTGAATTTTCGAGTGGCATACCTGAATATCTTTTAATAGTAAGGTGGACTGCACAAACCATGATTTTTTTTTTGTATTCGTTTCTTGAGGTGTACAAACGATAGCAGTTTGAATTTTTGAAAAAAAAAAAAATTGAAAAAATGATACATATATTGTATGAAAGTTGCGCTATTAATATTGAATATTTTCTAAAGGGAGGGTGGAAAAACGTTGATTTTTGGTGTGTATCAGGAACTCGAGATGGAAAAATGATTGCAATTTAAAATTTTGAAAAGAAAATTTTTTGGATTTTGAATTTTTCGGTTCAAAATTTGTTTTTTTTTCAAGATCTTAAAAGATATTAAATACAAAAATGATCGGTTCAAAATTTGTTTTTTTTTTAATATCTTAGAGATGTATTTTTTTTTTAATATCTCCTAAACGGAGAGTGGAAAAACGATGATTTTTGGTATATACGTTAAGAACTCGAGCCGGGGGATTTGGGGATTTTAGGGGAATTTCAATTTTTCAGTGCAAAATTGGTCTATCTCAAAATTTGAGTGTTGTAGACGATTTTTCATTTTTAGGACTTCCTATAAAAAAAAAAGAAGAATTTTCTCTAAAAATGTTTTGAAGGGTTGACAAACGAAAATTTAGAGTGGACAGATATGGACAGAGGTGAACAAACGAATAAGACAAGTTTGGTTTCAAAAATTTTGAGGTCGCAGTTCTGGAGCTCAAAATGATCGAAATTAGTACTAGTTTCTAAAAAAGTTTTTGGTAAAAAAGCTTCTTTCATAAAACTACAATAATACTGAAAAGCTTATAACATACTGTCATCAAAAATATGACCACTATACTGTATACATACACTCCGCGAAATAATTATAAGGACAAATTTATTTGATTCGTCTTAAGATATGTAAATTATATTATTTTTTATTTCTTTTATGAATAAGGAGATATGTATATGGGGGATTGTTTCCCACCATTTGTTTTAATTTAATTCATTAGAATACAATAATACAGTTATTTTTTCCGGGTCTGGAGCGAAATAATTATAGGGACACATCTGATTTTTGCACTAAAAGTGAGGTTTAGCGAGATCAAATGTAAACAAAAGTATGCAAAACAGTTAGAAAATGAATTTAAACCCATTATGACCATTTCATAAGTAAAATTTTTCGGTTATTTTAAAATAAGGCGTGAAAAATCCTTGATCCAGGCAGAAATGGGCAAAATCGAGGCCTAGCATGAATAGGGCTTGTGTAAATGGGAAAAACTATAGGATTAGAAACGTCCGATTGTGTAATTGATAATTTAATTTACAAAGGTGACATGTATGTTTAACTAAAACGATCAGGGAGGAAGCCTTTGGTCGAAGAGAGAGCCAAAAGTGACAAAAAATTAAGTATTTTTCGTAAGAATTTGACAGTAAGAGAAATTTTCGAGAAAATGAAATTGGAAGTGAGAGTATGTTGAGTGCACTAAATAATGGAGGTGGACTAAGCCCATTCCTGTGAAGGTAAATGGTGAAAAACGGCGCTCTTACCGAGACATAAACTTGCCCGCCTTCGCCTCGGCAAAAAGCATAGGTTCTGGGATGAAAAATGGAAAAACCGTTAGGTACACCATCTAGGCTATCCAAATTAAACTTTCTCTCATTGATGAACTTAAAAGTTTTTCCATTTTTCATCCCAGAACCTATGCTTTTTGCCGAGGCGAAGGCGGGCAAGTTTATGTCTCGGTAAGAGCGCCGTTTTTCACCATTTACCTTCACAGGAATGGGTTTAGTCCACCTCCATTATTTAGTGCACTCAACATACTCTCACTTCCAATTTCATTTTCTCGAAAATTTCTCTTACTGTCAAATTCTTACGAAAAATACTTAATTTTCTGTCACTTTTGGCTCTCTCTTCGACCAAAGGCTTCCTCCCTGATCGTTTTAGTTAAACATACATGTCACCTTTGTAAATTAAATTATCAATTACACAATCGGACGTTTCTAATCCTCCAGTTTTTCCCATTTACACAAGCCCTATTCATGCTAGGCCTCGATTTTGCCCATTTCTGCCTGGATCAAGGATTTTTCACGCCTTTTTTAAAATAACCGAAAAATTTTACTTATGAAATGGTCATAATGGGTTTAAATTCATTTTCTAACTGTTTTGCATACTTTTGTTTACATTTGATCTCGCTAAACCTCACTTTTAGTGCAAAAATCAGATGTGTCCCTATAATTATTTCGCTCCAGACCCGGAAAAAATAACTGTATTATTGTATTCTAATGAATTAAATTAAAACAAATGGTGGGAAACAATCCCCCATATACATATCTCCTTATTCATAAAAGAAATAAAAAATAATATCCTTTACATATCTTAAGACGAATCAAATAAATTTGTCCTTATAATTATTTCGCGGAGTGTATACTAGATTTTATCCTAAAAATGTAAGGTCCCATTCCCATCTTTAAAATAAGAGCAAGCACTCGGCAACCATACTCCAATACTAAATACTGAAAATTAGGTAGGTATTTTTTTTATTGTACTGTCTTTTTTCAAGATTGTTAACTCCCGGCTCAACTTTCCTTTAGGGGTGCACGAATTTTAATACGCGAATAATTAAATTTGAAAGATTAATGACTAAAAGCAATAAAAATAACAATTTTAATGTTAGGAAACTTGTATTTATATTTTTAATTAATTTTTTAAAGTTCATTTTTTCATACAAAATGCATGCAAATGACGACCCGCGAAGAACAATTTTTTTTTTAAGTACTTTTTACATACCCAAACTTGTCCCCACCTCAAATCCTATAGTGAGCCCAAGCAGGGGGGTTGCAGGGGGACAGCATGCCCCCCCCCCCCATACCCATCTCACTTTTATACGCCTCAAACTTCAAATTCTTCGTGGTCGTCATTTGCATACATTTTGTATGAAAAATTTAAATATTTATTTTTTAATGTGTTTCCTAACCTTAATATTTTAAATTTAATATTGAGACCCTAAGCTCGCTGTAAAAAATAAAATCAGAACTCTAGGCGTGCTCCCTTAATGGAAAGTCGCCCCTAACTCCCTTCTCTCTGCTTAAAATTTCGGACACAATTGTTTTGTATCGCTACAAATATGTAATTTTTGACCAAATTGACGGGTGTGTCAAAAATCATCAAGATGCAATTAATTCAGTGCATATGGCAACGCTTAACCTATTCTATTTAATAAAAACCATGCTACATCTACAAACTAGATTTTCTTCCACTACTGTCACAGTTTCGACAACGACTACCCCTACACAAAACACCTCAAATAAAAGAGACAGAGATATAGGTCATATCTTTATTTTTTTTTTCTTCATCAAAACAAAAAAAAAAAAACTCAAATGAAAGAAAAATGAAAATATAAATATACCTACGTAACAGATACAAACACCAATTCAAATACATACACCGAGCGGGTGTAAGCTTTTTTTTTTTATTATTTTTGTTTCTCTGTATTTCTTCTGTTGATGTAGTGTTTTGCTCTTTTGATGTGTTTTGGTGGCAGTTCTGCTCGGCGCAGTTAATCCAGAAGCAAAATTTTATTTTCGTTCAACTTCTTCTCTCCAACAACAAGCTTCCAATCCACCAACCGACACAATTTGCGACTTGAGTCACTTCACTTGCCAAGTGTTAAATATGCGTTTTGCGTTTATAACACATTCACATATACACACCACAAAATATGAGCTTTTCAGTAACATTACTCGTATAGAATCTCTCTCAAATTGAAATTGCTTTTTATTATTTAATTATTAAACCAAAACCAACTTTTGCACCATACAATTTCACAATGAAAAAAAAAAACCATCTACAAAACTTTTCCTTTCAATTTCGATTTTAAGTTTGGCAAAACACACAAACAAAAAACTTAACAAATTTTATTTCCTTTTTTTTTGATTTATTTATTATCACTGGACTCGAATTGGAATCTTGATTTTGATTCTTGAATCATAATCAGAGTAGCATAAGCCCAAGTATGTACGTATTATATTTTGAGAGCAAGACTGGGCAAGACGAAGACGAGAGAGGAAAAACACAAAATCTAAGGAGGTAGGTAAGGGAAATGGGTAATGTGTGATGGTGATTAGCAGAGAACAACACTACAGCCGGAGTTAAAACGACATATCTTTCAGATGAAATCTTTTAATTTTTTTTCTAAATTCCAAAACAGAATTTCACTCTTAAAATTTTGCAATTCTTTTTCAAAAAAATCGAAGAAAAAAGATAGATTTTTTTATAATTGAGCAAAAAACTGTTGCACAAAAAATAAAAGAGCTTTTTTTTATGTGGAGCACATTTTTTGTTGTGACACAATAAGCAAAAGTAGCAGCGAAAAAAAATAATCAAGGGCAATACTCAAACTCAATGTACATTTATATTTGTACTTGTTTTCATATTTTTCTAATCGGAGGAAATTCACACACAATTTAGAGGCCACGGAATTTATTAATTGAATTTAGATATATTTTGTGAGATGTGTTGGGTATTTTTTGAGAACTAATTTTTTGGTGTTATTTGTGTTTTCAACTATTTTTATACTGAAATGTAGGTTTGTAGGCCAAACGCCAAATGCACTCATACTATAAAAAAAAGAAACGAGAACTCTAAACAAGTAAAAGTAACGACGAGAATATTAGGATTCTTCTTTTCCCTCCCATTCAAATGTTCTTGTTCTTGGCCATCAAAATTCAATTTGAAGAACAAGGACGGAACTTATTGCAGAAAAAAAAAGTTTCTGTAACGTAACGTAATGTGAATGAAGTTACTATAAGAGCTTTGTGTTTTGTATAGAGATGAGCAAAAAATCACGACCTGTGATTTTTAACCTGTGATTGACAAATCACAATCACTACCTGTGAACAGTCTTCAAATAACCTGTGATTACCTTAACCGTGAATTGGATATTCACTTTTTGCTTTACAGTTCGCAAATTTTTTTGTTAAAAGTTAATTAAAGTGCATTTGCGAGTTCAAAACAATTCCCTTTTATACTAGAACTGTTGTAAAAAGTTATTTTTTCCAAAATCACAAGTAAAAAGTCATTTTCAATGCGTTTTCGTGAATTCCGCGTAAAATAATTCACGTTACACAAGTGCATTGGAAATTCAAATTATAACCTGCGATTTTTCAAAACAGCTATTGCAACAGTTCTTTATTAAAAGTGAATTGGTTCGACTGAAATTCACGCAATTGCTTTGGATTTTTGTTTTTGAACTGTGATTTTTCCCAAAACAACTTTTTAACAGTTCTTTATTAAACGTGAACTGGTTTGACTGGAATTCACGTATTTGCTTTCCAATTATTTTTAACCTGTGATTTTTCCCAAAGCAACTTTTGCAATAATTCTTTTGTAAACGTGAATTGTTTTGACCGGAATTCACGCAAATGTTAAGGATTTTTTTTAAACCCGTGATTTTGTTCAAAATAACTTTTGCACCAATTCTTATGGAAACGTGAATTTAAAGCGGAATTCACGAAAATGCATTGAAAATTACTTTTGACCTTTGATTTTGGAAATAAATAGCTTTTGCAACAGTTCTTGTGTAAACGTGAATTGTTTTTATCGGAATTTACACAAGTGCATTGGAAATTATAACCTGTGATTTTTCCCAAAACAACTTTTCAACAGTTCTTCTGTAAACGTGGATTGGTTTGACCGGAATTCTCTTCACAAGTGCTTTGGAATTATTTCTAACCTCTGATTTTTCCCAAAACAACTTTTTAACAGTTCTTGTGTAAATGTGAATTGTTTTTTTACCGGAATTCACGCAAGTTCGGTAAAATTAATGTTTTGTTTACCCCTCACAATCACGTATGGCTCCAGAAGAATCACGGTTTGCCCGCAAATATTTGGTGTGAAATCGCAGGTTGCCCAGATTAGAATAAGGGTTTTCAACGTTACTTTTCCCGTGATATAATAAATTTCTCCCGTAAAATCAAGACTCGCTTAGACAAAATAATGTTTTCCCCAGTATAATCACGGGTGGCTTTGGTAAACCGCGGATCTGTTTGCTTAAACCAGGAGTTTTCCTCGTAAAATCAGCTCCTTTGTTTCAAATACACTCGTATTTGAGCTTCATTAGTACTTCCTACGTGAAAAATCGTAATGAAATGTGTATATTGGAAAATACAAACGTTAATAATGCTACGTGTAATTTTTTTTTTTTGGGATTTTCATTAATAAAAATTTAAATCACGGTTAAAAATCACAGGTTACAATCACCGTGAATTCAAAATCACAGTCACAGGTATACCTGTGATTGAAAAATCACGACTTAGCTCATCTCTAGTTTTGTATGTGAACGGAAAAAGCTTTTTGTATGGGGGATGTGTTCGGTGGGTAAGGTATATTATTATTGTGGTTCACACTTATTTGATTGTAATTTTTTCAGTTTATTTTCTAGTGAGTGGAAAATCATTTTATTTAAAATCAGCCCTATTCTGAACATTCTGGAGGAAATGCGTCCGGGAGAATAAAGGGCTCTCAATCAAAAAGTTATGGGTAGTTTTGTGCTTTTTCGCCATAAGGGATATTCATGAAACGGTGTAAACTTTGGGTAAACGTGGTAAGCTTTCAAGCACTAAAACCGAGCTCAGAAAAGACACTCCGACCTCAAAACGCGAAAAACGCGAGAAATCACGGAGATTATAATTTCCATACTAATTTGAGCCACCGCACCGTGGGACCCGTTTCGTAGTCGAGGTCGGACTAACGTTGGAGCCGATTCAGATCGAGGTCGAACCATAAACAAAAAATACCAAGACTGGAAACTTTCGTATGTCTTTCCCCCCAAAACCCTTTTGTGTACAGTGCTGTCTGTGAATATATGTGAAAGCCACCACGTTGGTAAATGACGTTAACACGCACACATTTATAGATTCACGAAATCACCACACATCGGACACGAACACAACGATAGGTTCACAACATTCACCACACCTTGCAGCTTGTAGGCAAACGTCAGTTGACCGCCGAGTTTCCAGTCTTAGTATTTTTTGTTTATGGGTCGGACTCGTTTGCTTGAAGGGAAAGTAAAGCTTTAACTACAATGATCTAAAAAGTGGGAAATTAAAAAAGAGTAATTTTTTTTGTTTCTTTTTAGCGCTAATTGTTTTTGGAAAAAACTACAAAATTTTTTTTTCAAACCGAAATATAAGCTTTCTGCATTATTATTATTGATTTAGTGGTCGGAAAACTGTCTCAAAATGAGTTTGAAAACTTTCACTTTTTGCAAAAAATTGCAATTTCTCTTTACACAACTACTAGCTCAACTCTAGACTAATACGACTTCAAGGGATATTATGAAAACTTTTATAAATAAACTGTTTTGGAAATATTGAATAAGGCATGATTTCAAAAAATTACGGAATGACCCCACAAAAATTTAATTTTGGTATAACTACAATAACGGCCATTTTTTTTGCATAAAATGGAGAATTTGCAGAAGTTAACATTTTTTTCTTCCTACCACCTTATTATTTTGAAAAAAAAACTACAAAAAATTGTTTTTGAAACGAAAAAATAAGCTTTCAGTGTTTTTCATTTTGGGGTCGGAAATACTAGGTATGTTTTTTATTACAACC
The DNA here is from genome assembly GCF_945859705.1 of Episyrphus balteatus. Taxonomy (NCBI): domain Eukaryota; kingdom Metazoa; phylum Arthropoda; class Insecta; order Diptera; family Syrphidae; genus Episyrphus; species Episyrphus balteatus. The sequence continues at coordinate 38,336,256 of NC_079135.1, forward strand.
GGTCTTAACTAGACAAAAAAATGCAGTCTGGGCTAAGCAATTTACATGTTGAATACAACACCTTAGCCCCTTGGGCTTAGTTGTTTAGCCCGGAGATTTCTCTGGGCTTAACTTTTTGAAGAGTCTTAAATCTGTGCTACCAAACTAATTTTTTCATAAATTGTTTAGAATTTGTTTAAAAACGTGAAAACTGACGTTTGAAAGGACAAAATGTATTAAAATAGTTTTGCTAGCATACATTTTTGTATCTCTTTGTAAAACATACATGAAAAAAGGATGAAAGCGAAAAATATGACAACTATAAATTTTTGTTTTGTCTGCTGTTTTCGGAACATTCAATATACAGTGCTGCCAATATTTCAGGTTAAGCCCCGAGGCATTTTTTTTGTCCAGTTAAGACCGGTGGTAATAAAAAACACACCTACTGTCACATAAGTTTGAAAATGTTCACTTCATTTCAACTGTTGTTTTGAAATGGTAATAATTTTTAACTTTCAAATGGCCCGGTCAGGAATGGATCCTGCACGTACTTCCGCATACCAGCCCAGCACTTTACCTCACTATAGTGAAGTAAGTTGGGAAGTATTTGATTTTTATTCACACTCAAAAATTCTCAAGTGTTAGGTTAATAGTTTAAATAAAATATAAAAACAGTATTTCTCTTTTAAACTAATAGTAAGTACCAACCTAGATTCTCGGATAAACTTGGTTTATAAAAATATATTAATAATAAAATAAAAGTCAGTAAAAACGCAACACAATTTCATTTCTTTTTTTTCTCCTCCTTTTACTTTTTATTTCTCCTACCTCGTGTATCCTTTTGAATAGCACTATAAGTATTCTGATGTAGCCTTATAGAAGCGAATACCACTTTCGTTTGTTGATGAGAATATTTACTGGAGTTTTACAGTGCTCCTCACCTTCGGCTATTGATGAGAATATTTACAGGAGTATAACAATGTACTTCTTTGAAGTTTATCTCATTTCAGATTAGGAATTTGTATGGTAAATTATCTCATTTCGAAGCTCTTTTGGCAAATTTCATCGAAATCATTTCATTTGTCATGTTTTTTTCTTATTTTGAAAGTTCATTATATCTGTAATAAAATAACTCATATAACTGCTACATTATAGCTATCGTCATCACTTGCGATCTCCGCGACGCCATAACTTCCATTGTGTTTGCAGATTAAAAAAGTAGACTTTCTTATAAAAAAACATCTTTCTTTGAATAGTCTGTGGTAATCATTTTTGGGTGAAAAGTTAAAGTAGATCATCGTCCAGTCCATAGTCCAAATTTTATTTCCTCTTTTTCTTTTACCAAAAGAGGAGCATTAATTAATTATAAATTCACAAAAGTTTATAATTATAGTTATTAATATTAAGATAAATCAACTGTTATAATTATATAGTATACATTACTAACCACTTAACGGCTCATTATGGCTTTTTTAAATAAGGTAATTAATTTGATAGAAATTTTTTTATCAGTATTTTTATTAAAAATATAAACGCAACGCAGTTCCTTAGCCCAACATTGCGATACACTGCAATTAGAAGTTACTCCTCAGCTGGACCATGCTTCGCTCTAAATGATGATCAAAAACAAATGCAAGATATAGCGCGTAAATTTGCTCGCGAAGAAATTATACCTGTTGCAGCCCATCACGATAAAACTGGAGAATATCCATGGGATATTGTGAAGAAAGCTTGGGCCGTTGGATTGCTCAATAATCATATACCAACTGAATTGGGTGGACTTGGTTTGGACGTGTTTACAACATGTCTAATTGCCGAGGAATTGGCTTATGGATGTACTGGAATTATGACTGCATTGGAAGCTAGTTCTCTTGGGGTAAGAGAGATTTTTTTTCTTATTTTTTTATTTCACAAATTGCTGAAATTATATAAAAAAATATATTTGCATTGAGGTGTCATTCGATTGAGATCTCTTATCAAAAAATAACAAAGTAATAATTGAAAATCATTGACGGTTATCTTTGATTTAAAAAAATAAACTGACAACAACTTAATACCGTAGTTGTCTGATAAGAAAATATCTAAACTAAACAAATTGGTCAAAGTCCCACTTTTGCTTGGGTGGATTCCCTTTGTTTTTACCGCAAAATAGTGAAAGTGAAATTTAAGTTTCTTTTTTCATCCTAACCTTCAACTTGATTTAATTACAAATACATAGATACAAATTGGAAATAATAGGTTAGGTACAGAGTTCAATTTTATTTAATGGCAATGAAAAAAATTCAAACAACAAATATTTAAAGACAATGTAACATTTAGAAAAATGTAGGTATAATAGCGAAATAAATGACGACTTCGTCATCTTCATATATCATTTTTTTATTTTCGTAGCAGAACTTCTGTTTTGGTGAACAGCGGCAGCCTTACGAATTGCGAGGCTTATATTGAAAGATTTACAAAAGAAATTTCTGGGACAAAATTCTTCAGAGTGGACAAATTTTATGTCACTCTCTTCTTCGAAAAATAGGACAGTTTTTGAAATTGGGAACAGAATCAGAACAAAAATAATAATTAAATATGACTAAATTCGCATTCTGGAATAGGCATATTGATGAACTATCAAACGACAAACAATTTTGTTTGCAGAATAATTTTATTTGCATTATTAGCTTTGTTGCTTTGGGAGCATTTATCTACTGCTTAGTACTTAAAGTTTCTTTGAACTTTTGTTTAACTCTATTAAAAAAGTAGTCAAAGCCGTTTTACATCCTAAAGGCTTAACTACATTGTCCACTTTTTGCAAAAGTACAAAAGTAAACATTTTTTTCTCGCTGACGCAGTTTTTTTCTGAAAATTAATACACAAATTAACAACGAAAAATAAGGTCTTTGCATCAATTGTTTTAGTTTTTCAGCCGGAAACACTATACAAAATAACAATAACGTTTGAAAATATTCACTTTTTTTTTAGTTTTAGGCCAGTGTAGTTAAGGCTTAAAAAGTAGATAAATGGTCCCAAAGGAACGCAGCTATTACAACTGAAATTTTTTTTTTATACAATACAAATTCTCTGTCATCATTAAATTGCAACACTTCCATTTTATTACCAAAGGCAAACAAAATTTTTGAGTTTAATTTTAAAGCAGAACAATCCCTTTAGAAAAAGAAAGCACCTGTGTTATGTGATTTGACCAATCTTCACTTATTTCGAGGCGCGATATTTAAGTACCCTCCAAGAGCGAGGCCCCGGGCGATTGCCCTGTTCGCCAACCCCTAAGGCCGCCACTTTTGGTGAATGTGCGTTAAAAACTTGATTTGTATTTTCTTTGGTATACAAATTTCGTCAGTCTTCATTTCAATTAAAAATTAATTATATACTTTTATCTAATAACATTTTAATTATGGTCGAATTTCAAGAATCCAGTAAACAATTCGGGAGGGCAACTATTTTTCGTATCATTAAAGGATAGACAGTCTGTTAATTTATTAAATCGTAGTCCGCTAGTGTTTCTTGCTAATTACTATAACTCCTTAATCGTTCGATAGTCGATTAAACTTAAAGAACAGGTGAGGTGGTCAAAACTCAAAACGCTTTTATATTTCTCGCATTTTATTTGCTTTTCTGTAAAGAGTCACCCAATAAGAGAGTAGCCCGCTATGTAATAGCCATGCTCCTTTTGAGATGGTTAAGTACAACTAGTACTGAAATGGAGATTTTAAATTAGATTTTTTCTCGGTTGGTAGGTTTGGTTAGGTTATAGTGGTTATCGGGCAAAGTATCCGACACACTTACCCTCTTATGGTTCCATTGTGATGACACAAAAGATTGGCAAGTTAGGAACTCACTAGCAGTGTTGCCAGAATATTTTAGAGACAAGGAGCCCATTTTGAAAAATCTTAGAGCCAGAAATAGCCGCTTCAAAAATGGTCAAAAAAAACGCAAACATGAACATCATTTAATGAAGTTATTTAAATGAAATGAAAGCTCAGCTCAGCGTACCAATAAAAAAGAAACAATAATAGCGTTTTCGTTTGGTAATTCTTTGAACGGTCCGGGACTGTCCGATCCGGAATTTCAAACGAACAAACTTGGATACTTTTTTGATTCTGAAGTTTGGGTTTCTTTGCATTGTGAAACGGAAAATAATACGAACGCCTCATGAAAGTTTTTTGTTGCTTATTTTGGTTTATTCCATAAAAAGTAATATTTTTTTTCTTTTCTTTGCTTTATCTTAAAATAATTTAAAGCTTGGTAAAAAGTCTCAATATTCACAAATGAACGACAAACAAAAACATTTCATTCCTTTAACGTCTTAAGTGTGAATATGTGTGCGTGATTCTCGTTTTGATTCTGACTCAATATTCGGAATCGATTATCTCTTATCTTTTCAGAATTAGAACGGTCATTGAGTGCCAAACGAACAGTTTCAGAATCGTTCGGAGGCATTCCGGAGTCCCGGACGACCAAACGAAAACGCTATAAAATTTATGTATAAAAAAAAAGCTTAAAAGAAAAAAAATGTGTTGATCCGATTTTTCAAAAATAAAAAAATTAATAATTTTTTTTTAATCGAAAAAATTTCTTCATTTTGATAAGATAACTAAAGAATTTTCTTCAAAAATTTTCGTTTAAATGGGTTATGTTGTTTACGAGAAAATCAGACAAGAAAAACATTTTATGATAGGTACCGTTAAAAACGGTCTAAAAAGTAATGTTTGTTTGCCAGTGTACATTTTTTTTATTAATCAAAATCATTAGCGCTGTTTTTAAGAAAAACAACCTTTTCCAACAGACAGACAGAATTACTGGACCCATTTTTTCGCAATTTCTATAGTCGTAATGTCATGTCTGATTATTCTCTCGAGTTCGATTTTTTACATGTTATAAAATGGGCTTTAGGTTTATTTAACCAATTATATTTTTGTCACGACGCACGTTTCGTTCATGTCTATGCTATCACCTGAAAAGTATATTTTTATCACAACGTTTCATGTCTAGTCCATCACCTGATGATGTTCATAGACATGAACGAAATGTCGTGACTAAACTATATTTTCCTTATTTAACAACACATACAATCATCCATAAAAGCCCATCAACACAACGGGTCGAATGCAATTAAAATGAGCTTAAGCTCTTACCCCACTTTTCAGTAAATTTTCTTGAGATCTATCTTATTCTCTTGAGATAGATCTCTAGAAAGTGTACTGAAAAGTGAGATAGAGCTTAAGCTCATTCTTTTTGCATATGAGCCAACATGTTCACTTGTAGAAATCTGAAATAGAGTGTAGACTATGAATTCCGCTTTTAACCATTATGTCAAAAAATAGGCCCAAGCTACTTGCTTCACTTCTTTATTGTTTGAATATTTCTTCCCAAGAAGGTCCTTTTCCATCTTTTGGAGTAAATAATAACCGGGGAGATCTTCTCAGGGTATTTTTCAGTAAAATTAAGATGATGATTATCTTTACTTCTGGAACTTCACTTGTGGTTCAAGATTAAAAACCCTCATCTTGATATCACATTTCATTTTTGAAGTCTTAGATAAAGTTTGAAATAATTTATTCACGTGTCGATGGAAAACACTCGGTGTAACTCATGATGGATATGAAGCGCTGTGCTGATCAAGAGAGATGTGAGAGACTTCTTAGAGATTTCTTTGACCGCTGCGCTGATGCCAATTTATTCAACCAGCACATTTCACGAAAGTATTTCATACACGAGTTTATTGTTCGAAGTGAACAGTTCCTATTGACATTCTTTAGAATTTGTACATCATAACATTTCTTTTCCTTCTCTCATGAAGTTCTCTATCATAAAATGTTTCAAAATAAATTAATTTAAAAAGTTCTTAAATGCTTGTATGTCTAGCAAATTAGCGATTGTGTATTCTTTCAAGTTGGTCGTTTTATCATAAAAGTAAATAATAATTTTTACACAGATGTTGCATACAACGATCGAGCTCGAAAATACATTATATATGTAATAGGGTGGGTCAAAAAAATCGAAATTCTTTTTTTTGAATTGGTACTCCGAAAAATCGATTGCTAGACCCCTCTAGAATATACACACCAAATATGAGCTCTTTATATTAATGGGAAGGTCCTCCGCTTCGCAATTTTCCATTTTTACATCAAGCTTCTACTAAAAAAATATAATTTTTTTATTAATTGACTTTTTAGCAAATTTCTTTTCATATTCTTGTAGGAAATTGAACGCTCTACAAAAAAGGCCCTATACACTTTTTTCGTTTATCTAACCGTTGAATAGATATTTGAGGGCCAAAAATCGAGAAAATCTTTAAAAATTCGTTTTTTGTTCTTAATTTTGTAACAAATTGAAAAATTATAATGATCAAACGCGCAAGACATATTCTTGTTGGAAATCGATTGCTCCACAAAAAAGGTCTTATTAACTTTTTTCATTAATCTAACCATTCTAAAGATATTCGAGGTCAAAGTTAAAAAAAAATATAAAAACATTTTATATTTTTAAACAATTTCTAATTCACTGAAACTTCATTATTTTCAAATTAGCAAGATATATGCTTGTAGGGGCTTAAACGTTCTACAAAAAATTCCTTGGAATGAAATTGATTGCTTTAACCGTTTAGAAGATATTCGAATCCAAATCGCAATGCATACGGGTCATAAGAAAACTATTGAAATCAGTGAGCATTGGTTTGGATACGAATATCTTCTAAACGGTTAAAGCAATCAATTTCATTCCAAGGAATTTTTTGTAGAACGTTTAAGCCCCTACAAGAATATATCTTGCTAATTTGAAAATAATGAAGTTTCAGTGAATTAGAAATTTTTTAAAAATATAAAATGTTTTTATTTTTTTTTTTAACTTTGACCTCGAATATCTTTAGAATGGTTAGATTAATGAAAAAAGTTAATAAGACCTTTTTTGTGGAGCAATCAATTTCCAACAAGAATATGTCTTGCGCGTTTGATCATTATAATTTTTCAATTTGTTACAAAATTAAGAACAAAAAACGAATTTTTAAAGATTTTCTCGATTTTTGGACCTCAAATATCTATTCAACGGTTAGATAAACGAAAAAAGTGTATAAGGCCTTTTTTGTAGAGCGTTCAATTTTCTACAAGAATATGAAAAGAAATTTGCTAAAAAGTTAATTAATAAAAAAATTATTTTTTTTTAGTAGAAGCTTGATGTAAAAATGGAAAATTGCAAAGCGGAGGACCTTCCCATTAATATAAAGAGCTCATATTTGGTGTGTATATTCTAGAGGGGTCTAGCAATCGATTTTTCGGAGTACCAAATCAAAAAAAAAATTTTCGATTTTTTTGACCCACCCTAATATGTAATGTATGTTTGTTAATTATACTTTAGCTGTATCGATCAATTATATTTCATCAGTGTTTTATTTTGTTACCTTTTAAAGACAAATAACTTATGTACATGTCATAAAAACAATCTATCAACAAAGATTTATGAGTTGATAGAAAAAATATGTATGCATTTGTTTTGCTTGTATTTGCACTTTGATCAATAATAAATGTTTTATTTTTTTAAAGCTGAAATAACAAATATTTTTTTAATATGATTAATCCTCAACGAAATAGGTATGAGAAGTAAAAGGTGCATTTTTAGGGTTATCAGTTGTCGTCGGTTATTAAATTAAATTAAATAAAAACAAAAATTAAGGTTGACTTAAGAGTTTTGCAAATAATTTGATTTGATTTACAATTTTAAAATAATGTAGCTACAATGAGTTTTTTAGACGACTAATGTGTTTATAGGCGTGTTTTTTCTACAACTCAGTAGCTACTCATTTTTTTTATTTTATTCGAAAAACAATAAAAACAAATACTTACTTGTGTAATTTTTATTATTGTTTTGCGAATAAAATCAAAAATGAGTAGCAACTGAGTAAAAGAAAAAACACGCCTTATATATATAAACATTGCTGGTAAAATGGATCATTAAAGTTTTGGCACAGTAAAACTTCTTTTGAAATCTAAAAATTCAAAACTTAAGTTCATGGCCGATGTTGATCGCGGCCATTCTGGCGGCCAAGTAGCAAGATTAGAGAAAATATAGGTTATATGGCTTTAAGCTACTAAACTAACATACATAACTTAAATACAAATATTTAAATACTTATACACGACATTTGTCCACATAAAAGAATTATTGTAGTATTAAATTGAGACTCACTCAAATTGGTAGTACCATCATATTCCAGTGCGATTGGTTCTTTTTGTTTTCTTGTCTAATTTGGATCACTACATCCCCTTTATGATTTTACACTTATGACATTTTATCAAAATCAAAAATTTATTTTAACGTATTTTTCACAGAGCATATTATTTATGATTTATTTTTTTATAGCAAACTCCAGTGCTTTTATCCGGTAACGAAGCTCAAAAAAAGAAGTACCTTGGCAGACTTCTTGAAGAACCTTTGGTGGCAGCATACTGTGTTACAGAGCCAGGTGCTGGCTCAGATGTTAACGGAGTCAGAACAAAAGCAGTCAAGAAAGGCGATGAATATATTCTGAATGGACAAAAAATGTGGATCACCAACGGTGGTGTCGCCAATTGGTATTTCGTTTTAGCCCGCACAAATCCTGACCCAAAAGCACCCGCAAGCAAAGCATTTACAGGATTTATTGTAGAGCGTGATACCCCCGGATTAACTCCAGGTCGTAAAGAACAAAATATGGGTCAAAGAGCTTCAGACACACGTGGAATCACTTTTGAGGATGTAAGAGTACCAAAAGAGAATGTCTTGATTGGCGAAGGTGCAGGATTTAAAATTGCGATGGGAACTTTTGATAAAACTCGTCCACCAGTTGCTGCCGGAGCTGTTGGTTTGGCACAACGTTGTATGGATGAAGCACTCAAGTATGCTTTGGAAAGGAAAACATTTGGCGTGCCAATTGCTCATCATCAAGCAATTTCTTTCATCTTGGCCGATATGGCTATTGGTGTTGAGACTGCAAGGCTTGCTTATCAACTCTCTGCATGGGAAGTTGATCAAGGTATGAGATTATTTCTTTTGAACAATTTAATTTTTTTAATGAATCGATTGGTTTTTGTCAGGTCGCCGCAACAGTTACTATGCCTCGATTGCCAAGTGTCACGCCGCTGATATGGTTAACAAAGTAGCATCTGATGCTGTTCAAGTTTTTGGTGGTAATGGCTTCAATAGCGAATACCCAGTTGAAAAACTTATGCGAGATGCCAAGATTTATCAAATCTATGAAGGTACTTCACAAATCCAACGACTGATTATATCGAGAAACATGCTCGAAAAGGCTAAGGAGAGTGCTTAGTGATATTATTAAGTTGAAGCAAAAGATAATTCTCGTTAACTCACTGTGCAGTGCATGTGCCTTAAATTTTTTTTTTATAATCAATAAATATACATATTTTCCCAGAATAGTTGTTTTTGTAAAAACAGAAAAAAATCAAAATGTTTGATGAACGAGGCAAGAAATGATTTAAGAAAATATTAAAAAACTTACAAATTTTAAATTCCATATCAAGGATGTAAAGGCGGTAATATTATTGATCCAATAGTGTAAACAAAATGAATTATCATCACTGTTTTTGTAGTCAATTAAAAAAAAAAAACAATCAAGAATCAAATCACAACAATCAACATCAAGACCCATAAATTCATATATTTTGCATACATTTTCATCAATCAACTTTCAATTTCAAGAAATTTCAATGAACTCCAATAACAAGAAATCAATTTTTTTATTTGACGAGATGATTTGAGGTGAGTCTAAATTCAATTTTTCTTTTTCCCTCTTGAGAAAAACCAAAAAAATCTCTCAATTATAATAAGCTCTCTTTGATTCACCAAATATTGTTTACCTCAAATTCATATAGAGGAAAGAATATTTTACAAGCTAAACTGTCATTTAAATTGTTCCTTACCAGTTACAAGTTTGAATAGAATTGAATAGCTTATAGCTCGAATTGCTTAAAGTAGTTGGGGCTGACACATAAACTTCTTGGTACGTTTCTTTGACCGAAAGAAATTAAGTCAAATGAATGGTGACTCCTCATAAGTTCCCAATCCATAAGAAAGGACATGACCTTAACATTGTCAACTACTTATAGCTTAAATATGTATGTCTTCATAACATGAATTATAAATTGTGTTCGTTTATTTTGTGTGACCACCTAAAACTTTTCCCAATGACTTGATCGGCAAATATTAATATTTATCAAAAAAAAAAAAAAAAACAAGAAATTAAAATTGATAATCCGGCGATATAGAACCACGTTGCAAATTGGAATCTTCGCCGAACTCTTACGTTTTTGCAGTATGGCCACAAAATCCCGACAAAGATTATCACTATGTCAGCTCCTTAATCTTCTTCTCCCTTATCGATGACAGTCATGATCTCGAATGGGATCACAGCTCTACCACTTAACTGCTTCACTCTACGGCTCCACATGTGGGGTTCGCCGTTTTGACCTCAGGAAACGTCGGCAGGCCTCCCTGTTTTGAATGGTTCCACATGTCTAAGGCCAACTGAATGCAGTTGTCGTTGCACTTGTCTTCTCCATGAGTTCTTAGGCCTGTCTCTTCTTCGCGATTGCGTTGGAACTGGGTTCTCCGGGTTTCTTCTTTGTACATGACAGTATTAGCGGTATTTTATCCAAGACGGTATTTTTGACGTGAAGGCTTCCTCGGATTTTCTTGCTTCTGATTCGATCAAGCTTTGTTACTCCTGCTGTCATGCGCAGCATCTTCATCTCAGCTGCTGTCAATTTACTCTCATAAGTTTTGTACATTGTCCAATATTGTGAACCGTATGTAAGTGCTGAGCGAACAACTGTAGTATAGAGCTTTCTTTCAGTTTAGGGGGCATTTTTCGATCACAAAAGATGGCAGAGTTTTCTCGCCACTTCATCCACCCTAAAATTATGATGAAGTCATCACAAATAGCCTTGTTGTTGACCATAAATCCAAGATATTTGAACTTTTCACACTTGGGAAGAATTGTTCCATTCAGGTAGATGTCCGAAATATGGCCGTCTGGGTCAGAAAATAAAAAGCATAGATATTCTGTCTTTTTCGCGCTAATGCGATATCCACTTCCTTCCAAAACATCCACCCATACATCAAGTGCTCAATGGCAAAGAATATCAAAGAAGCACTCTTTGGAAATCCCCATACATAGTGTTGAATGAAAGAATTTCAATTTTAATGCAAACATATTTTTTGCATTTATTTGGCGTACCTGTTCCTGGTGAAAATATGACTAAAAAATGAAAATCAAGTAGCAGTAGCTTTAAGAACAACAGTACTCAGGACGAATACGACTTGTGCATTTTACTCCTAAGCTCATTCATCTATTAAAAACAAAAACTTAATTCAAAAGGAGCATAAAAGAAACTAAAGAAAAGTATTTTATTTTCATGTTTAACATTTAGAAACAATGTTATAAGTATTGTCTATCTATCATCATACAAACAAAACTTCCTCCATTTCATAGTCAGTTTGAATGTGGAATCCGTCTAGGCAATAGGTTTTCGTCATCACGTTTCCAATTTCCAGCGATATTGGATCCCATCCTTCTTTTTCACATTTGTGTTTATTAGAGTGATCCTTATTTTACTTTTTTGCGAAAATTGAGTGCGACGCCCTCTAGATTGGTTCCAAATCAGGGAAAAAAACCCTAATTTATTGAAATTTTTATATCTAATCTTTCCTGGCCTGGAATTAATCTAGGAGGAGTCCCCAATTTTTTTTTCCCAAGGACCACCCTAATGTTTATACTCTCGGTCTCGATACATACAAGTAATGTCCAATTTTTTACAAAAACATATTTTCTGATATCCCTTTGCAGCATTTATGGGCGGAATAATTTTAAATGTGCTCATTTATGACTTAGCGGTCTTTTTTTTGTTATGTGGTGGATGACGACCACGATTATCAGGTTTAGCAACACCGAGATGAGAATTAGTGACACAGCTTCTAACCATTGAATCCGTTACATTGAGTGTAGCTAAGAAAAATTCGTTACAAACATGTACTTTATTATTGTCATCATTGACTTTAGACAAATAGTAATGATAAGTAAATGCTCTTCTGCTGTTTTCCAATTTTGTCGTTGTTCTATTTTTCTCAGTTTTTTCTACATGGTCGACAATATACTGTTTTTGTTGGTCATATGTATTCATTTGTCTAAAATTTTTGTAGATCAACTTGCGTTCATCTTCACTGAAACTGTCACATTCTCTGTGGTTTAGTTTTCCCCTGCACGGTACTGGAAGAAGTGGTCGACTTTTACGTAATTTACCATCACTTCCAACATACTCTACACCTCTGAGTCTATTCCTCGTTCGGATGTTTTTTTTCCAAAGTTGTGGATTCGATTCTAAGGGTTTTTTAGAGATTTTGTCAAGTTCAGTATAACCGAGTTCAGACTCAAAGAAAGCCTTTTTTATCGTATGATCCGATTCATTAATTGTGGTTAAGAAAAACTCACGACAAACGTTAATCTTAATATTACTTGAAATAGTCAGGGAGTAGGAGAAGGTATAGCTCCTTCTGCTGCTGTCTAATTTTTTGGTTGTGCGCTTTTTATCACATTTCGTTACGTGATTTGCAATATATTGTTTTTTAAGTTCGTAGGAATCCAGTTCTGCAAACTTTTTGTATATCCACTCGCGTTCTTGTTCACTTATAGAAGCACAAGATGTGTGGCTGTCTTTTTCCCTGCATGGAGCTGGGAAGAGTTGCGGACGGTCAAAGAGTTTGCCGTCTCGTTCAACATGATCTTCACTTCTGTGTCTCATGAAATTTCTGTTGTTTTTCTTCCAAAGGCTTAGATCTGATTGTTGGGCGGGTCCATTGTGTTTATCAATAGACTCATCGTCTACTTCGTTAATAATGTAAACACATTGGTCCGTCAATTCATGATTTTGATAGTTGTCCTCCATTTCCGTTTTAACTTTTGAAGTAAAGTTATTAGTTTAATTTAAATTAATTAAAATAAATGTATTAACCTTCTTCGGCAAGTGGTGCATAGAATGTAGGATTTTGATGTTCATAATATTCCAGACCGATGTTTGTGCCATCGTTGAATGTTTCTTCTTTAATTGTAATTTCACTGTAATCGTCAGTACTTATCATTGTTGAAATGAAATTGTCTGATTTAAGTAAATTGAAACAGTGATCTGGAAAATATAGTCAAATTGATGGGTTTTGATTTGTTGGCGTTAGGCCAAAAAAATGAAAAAAATTTGAGTACAAACCCTATTATTTCTTTATGGAGCAATTGTCTCAAAATTATGTTTTTTATACGAAATTAATGAGAATTGGGAGTTTATGCTTACTAAATCAAAATATGAATTAGTTGTTAAATGCCATCAAATATTTTCTACTGTCTAAATTATATGTCTGTTTGTTAATTTTTGAAAAATAGTAAATAAAACAATTGTTTGTCCATCTTTTTGGTGCAAGTGCACTGTATAAAACGTCAAATGTGACAGATATTTTTGTTTATTCTGATAAACAAATGCAGAATTAATAGTGCTGTTCAGTGATGTTGTTCTGGATAGTTAGGAATAGAAAAGTACATATTTGTTCAGTTTTAAACTGTTCTGTTTGCTGTTCAATGAAGCAGTTGTCTGTTCAATGTCGTTGGGCCTTACCAATAATGAATCGCTAAACACACGTTTAAGTATCGTCGGGTTAAATTTTACCGTCGCGTTAAATTGAGTGTATACTAATAATCAAATTAAACACGCGTTTAACTAATTGTGCTTCTATTACCAGATCTATTACATTTGTTGTCAAAATGACATCATTGAAGTGACATTAGGTCTGTTTGGGTACTGCCTAAAACAGAAATATTTCAACTTTTTTCAACTTTTTTAACCCAATTCCTGTTTGGGTACTCTGAAATTGTACATTTTTTCACAAAAAAGATGGCCGCGAGAGAGAAAAAAATTTCCCCTTCTTGCGAATTTCTGCCCAAAAAATTTCATCGAACAAAAATCTGAAATCTGTCAAAAGGTAGTGCTTTCTCTGTTTTTCTTTATTTGTTCTTGTCGCACAACATAAAGAAAATAAACTACAAACATGGTGGCGTGGATTTTTTTCTTGTTTTTTTTTTTTTTATTTATTTCGTTTTAGTGATGTAATGCTCAAAACAAATTAATATTTTATGAACAAAATAATAAAAAAAATGTTTTAAAAATAAAACAAAGTGTTTTTAATATTATTCATTTCTTTTTTTTTTAATTTGTGTTTACATTTTTTAATAAACAAAACAAAGTACTAACATGGCGACGTAGCTATGTTTTGTGTTTTTATTTTTATTTTTTGTGTTTTAATGGTTAAGAAGTGCTTTATTTTATAAATGATTTATGAAAAAATGAATAAAAAAAAGTGTTTGTAAAACAAAACAAAATGTTTTGATATTTTTCCTTTCTTTATTTTTTTTTTCAATGGTGTTGTTGTTTACATTTTTGTTGTTGTAGAAAAAGTAGCAAAAAATTTTGTGCCAAAAGCGTTTGGGTACTTTTACACAATTTTTCTCTCTCTGAGAGAATTTCATCCCCACTCCTTAAAATTTGACAGGTTTCATATTTTTGTGCAAAAAGAACCCAAACAGACCTATTTTATGCATGTAATGTAATAATGAACACAAACATAACTACAAAATACCTACATATCTTCATATATTTTTATTTTGGTTGTAAAAGTTAAAAAATGGAGCCCAAGCAAGGAAGCCAAAAGTGCTTAAAAAAAAGTTCTTCTATCGTGTCGTGAAGTACGACGATGAAAATTTGCAGTTCTATTTCTTTTTAACTTTCTGAATACAATGGTGTAGCTGTGGCTTGTAGTACTGCCAAAATTTTACTGAGGGAAACAACAATGGCGTCAGCTGAGCAAAAAGTTGAGAATTCTTGAACTTGCGCTACAAGCTACAGCCACAGCTACACCATTGTATTCAGGGGGTTAGTTTTCTTTTTCAGCCTTTTCTGAAAGTAATGAATATTTATTAATAAAAATATAAATATTTATAAACAATACATTTTTCCATTTTCTCATTTAATAAATTGCCGCCAATGTTATTAATTTTTCTCAACAACTCGTGACTTGACAATTTTTTTTTTGCTGTCAAATGACAGTGCAAACCGTGCGTTTACATTTAACCGTGCGTTTATAGTTCAGTTTCCCAACTATAAAATTAACGTGGCGTTAACCCTTAACCTGACTATTAAATTGGTTATTGGTATGGAGAAATATTTAAAGCTCAGTTAAATATTTAACTGAGCTTTAAATTTGATTATTGGTAAGGCCCGTTGTAAATAAAACACCCGAACTTAGGACAGTGGCCCATATCTTACACGAATGAAGATATCAGCATTTTTTTTATCTTCAAGGGAAATGTCAAGTTTATAAAAGAGGTCAAAATGCAACTTGAGTGAATTTTAAATGAAACAGAGGGAAAAAAGTATGTCTTTTTTTTTGTTTTCGTATAAAATAGTCCGGTCAAGATAGACATTTGAAATAAGCCAAACCTTAAAATAACAGGAGTTATGGACCGTTGTTGAGTAGATTTGGCGATCTATAGCACCTCAAAGATCTCAGGGACTTTACGACTTCATGAATGGTCGTTGCGAAGCGGTATTTAAAAATAATAGTCATGGAAGCAAATACAACCTTTTTTCAAATAAAATACCGTTTAATTGAACTTTTTTGACAAAGCTCTTTTGTTTAATGCTTTATTTAAAATATTTTTCGATGAGCTGCTATTTTTTTGCTCGTAGCAATGCTGTATAATGTGAATCTTAGAATCGCGATATCTCACGAGCGGTAAATCTTAAGGAAAAATCATATAGGCCATTTTCGTAGAAATTTTAGGATCTCCAACTTTGGCTCAAGTTTTTTTTGATACAACTTACCGTTTTCGAAAAAATGTAAAAAACCTCAAAACCTCAAAGAAGTCCGGGGTAAGTATATCCGGAGAGTATTCTTTTTTCAGATCTTGTTGATCTCTTACCAAAGGGAAGAAATAAATAAATCTGATGAGGATGTAAGCAGGACCGAAAATAGCGGTACCCAGGATTCCCAGGTTTTCAAAATAAAAATCCCCTTTTTTTAACACCAAAACGTTTATTTTTCCCCTTTTTTCCAGAAAAAAATGCAAGTATTTATTTTTTTTTTAAATTTTTTTATTTAAATCTTTTTTTAAACATATTAATTTTGTATTTAATTTATTCATAAAAATAAAAACTTTATAATGGACATAAGTAAATAAAAAAAAAAATTAACAAAAATGAAGCTCAAAATACATATTTCATTTTCAAACTAAAAACTGTCAAAATAAAATTTATGAAGAATGGAACTACTTCATAAATTTTATTTTGAGGGTAAATCTAAAATATCAGTGCTAATTTAGTAAAAAATGGATGTTATTTTCTATAATTAATGTATTTTTGTAAATCATAGAGTATTTATGCCGATTAAGGCAGGCATTTTTAACAACGATGTCTTAAAAATGTATAAGTATTTTTTTTTACTTTTATTTTTTTTACTGCCGCGGCTGCTGGCTGAAAATTTCGTTTGATATACCTACCCAAAAAAGTACAGATTCCCTTAATGAAATATTTTGAGGAGTGAATTAAAAAATGGAAGCACCCTAGTTTTTAGTAGAGCTGTCAAATTAAAAAATCCACTTAGCGTGGAACACGATAGTTTATTTTGGAACTAAGTTTTATTTAAATTGATTCCATTGTTCAAAGATTGTGTCTAACGTTTTTGTAAGTTTAAATTTTTCCCCTTTTAGATATTTTTTCCCCTTTTTTTATCCCCGTCCCCTATTTTATCCGTTTCGTCAAAGAAAATCGGCAAAAATGGTGATTTTCCCCTCAACCTGGGAACCCTGGCGGTACCTGTCATATAATGGATACTTTCTTTTTTGCAAAAACACATAACAGCTAAATTTTAATATACAAAATATTTTGTGTACCGTTATTAACGGTACCTTATAACGGCTTTTTTGATTTCTGAATTTCTCTCAAACGACACGACGTTAATCAAATTTTGTATACAGAAACATTAAAGTGATCGTAATATAAAAATTTTGCAAAATTTTCAAAAAACAGTTTTGGATTTTTTAAAGAACGACTCAAACGATTTTCAATTTTTTTCGCTCCATTCAAATTTTTCACAACAAAACGAATGTATGTTCTCCCAAAGTATTACCTAGGGAGTATTGCATTCATGCCGACCTCTAGTGGACAAGGTGTACCATGGAAAATGAGAACTAAGAGTGCAAAAGAATTCAAATTAAATTCATTTACATTACAAAGCTATTACTGAAATCAAAAAGAAAGATATATGCATGTGCATACATTGAAGTAATTGACGTCCTAAAGAAAGGCAACCTCTTTGCTTGTGTAGCATAGTAAAAACTTAAAGTTGAAAGAAATTTATTTTATTTTCATGTTCTTCATCATAAAACATAGCTTTTTCCATTTCGTGGTCACTAAGAATATGGCATCAGTCTAGGCAACAGTTTTTTGTCATCACGTTTTTATCTTTTCAAATTCAAACTACTATTTTGAAATCTTTAAAAAATTGTCTATACTTTGCCAGCGATACTAGATCCCATCCTTCTTTTTTACATTTAAATTTATACTCTCGATACATACAAGTAATATTCAATCTATTATTAAAACATATTCCCTCTGATTTTCCTCCACGGCATTTATGTGCGGAATAATTTGAAATGTGCTCGTTTATTATTTCAGCGGTCTTAACAGATATTTTGTTGTATGCAACATGACGACCACGATTATCAGGTTTAGCAACACCGAGATGAGAATGAGCGACACAGTTTCTAACCATTGCATTTGTTACATTGAGTGTAGCTAAGAAAAATTCATGACAAACATGTACTTTATTATTTTCATCATTGAATTTAGACAAATAGTACTGATAAGTAAAAGCTCTTCTGCTGTTTTCCAATTTTATCGTTGTTCTATTTTTTTCATTTTTTTCTACGTGGTCGACAATAAACTGTTTCTGTTGGTCATATGAATTCATTTGTCTAAACTTTTTGTAAATCAACTTGCGGTCATCTTGACTGAAACTGTCACATTCTTTGTGGTTAAGTTTTCCCATGCAAGGAGCTGGAAGGAGTGGTCGACTTTCATGTAATTTACCATCTCTTCCAATATACTCTTCGCCTCTGAGTCTTTTCATCTTTCTGATGTTTTTCTTCCAAAGTTTTGTATTTGGTTCTATGGGTTTTTTAGAAATTTTGTCAAGTTTAGTAAAATAGTGATCAGATTCATTCACATACTTTCTTATCATGTGATCCGGTGCATTAGTTGTGGTCATGAAAAACTCACGGCAGACGTTAATCTTAATATTACTTGAAGTAGTCAGGGTGTAGAAGTAAGTATAGCTTCTCCTGCTTGATGCTAGTCTTCGGGTTGTGCGTCTTTTATCACATTTTGTTACGTGATCTGTAATATATTGTTTTCTAAGTTCGTACGAATTCTGTTCTGCAAACTTTTTGTGGATCCACTTGCGTTCTTCTTCACTTATAGAAGCACAAGATGTGTGCTTGTCTTTATCCCTGCATGCAGCTGGCGGGAGCTGCTGACTGTCGAGTAGTTTGCCATCATCTTCAGGTTCTTTACTTCTGTCCCTCTTTAAATGTTTGTTATTTTTCTTCCAAAGGCTTGGATCTGATTGTTGGGCGGGTTCATTCTGTTCATCCATAGACTCATCGTCTGCTTCGTTAACAACGTAGTTCTCATCTATTTCCGTTTTAACTTTTGAAATAAAGTTAAGTTATTAGTTTAATTTAAATTAATTAAAATAAATGTATTAACCTTCTTCGGCAAGTGATGCATAGAATGTAGGATTTTGATGTTCATAATATTCCAGACTAATGTGTGTGCCATCGTTAAATGTTTCTTCTTTAATTGTAATTTCACTGTAATCGTCAGTACTTATCATTGTTGAAATGAAATTGTCTGATTTAAGTAAATTGAAACAGTGATCTGGAAAATACAGTCAAATTGATGGGTTTTAATTTGTTGGCGTTAGGCCAAAAAAATGAAAAAATTTTGAGTGCTAACCCTATTATTTCTTTATGGAGCAATTGTCTCAAAATTATGTTTTTTACACATATTTTTAATGAAAATTGGGAGTTTATGCTTACTAAATCAAAATATGAATTAGTTGTTAAATGCCATCAAATATTTTCTAGTGTCTAAATTATATGTCTGTTTGTAAATTTTTGAAAAATAGTAAATAAAACAATTGTTTGTCCATCTTTTTGGTGCAAGTGCACTGTATAAAACGTCAAATGTGTCAGATATTTTTGTTTATTCTGTGCTGTTTATTAAAGTGCTGTTCAGTGATGTTGTTCTGGATAGTTAGGAATAGAAAAGAACATATTTGTTCAGTTTTAAATTGTTCTGTTTGCTGTTCAATGAAGCAGTTGTCTGTTCAATGTCGTTGGTGACTGTCGTTTTAAATTAAACACCCAAACATAGGACAGTGGCCCATATCGTCGGCCTCATAACGAAACCTCGTAACTCCACCTTTTTTCGAAAATGACTTGAATGCCATTTTTTAGAAAATAAGTCAGCGGAGCAACGCAGAAAATTTGAAGTCATTCCGAAAACTCTAAGGGCCATTTTGTTCGCTCGAAGTTGAAAATAAGGATTTTTATCTTCAACTTCCCAATTTGCTTTTGTTTACTGAAAGTTGACGTTTTCAACTTTCGATTTTCAACTCAAGAGTTTGTCAACTTTCAGTTTTATCACCTTCCCGAAAAAGTAGAAGTTAGGCAACTAAACTTGAGAGTTTGCTTCAAAATTATTTTTTTTAAATTTTTCTGTCAAGATTTTGTTGGCAGTTATTGTGTTAACGAATAAACAACAAATTCAGTAAAAAAAAAATAAAATAAAAAACAGAAAGAATTGCAGTTTTTATTATGTATTTTATCTTTATCTTCTTACAGCCTTATTTATTAGATTTCACTAAACAGCTCTAAACGGCTGCATAGTTATACAATACATAAAGTTTTATGTAGCCTTTATGCAACGTTACATAAATTTCTATTTTTAAAACATTTTCTTAGCCATTATAATTATGCTAGGTTTGTGTCCAAATAAGTACTAAAAATGGAAAATTAGTTCGACAAACAACTCCATCTGTCGATAAAATAACTCCATTTGATTCAAAAATAAACAAAAAAAAATAAACAAAAACGTGAGCGAAAGTTCTCAATGTCATATGTAGAAGAAAATCTCTAAAAAAAACACATTTCATTTGATAACAAATTGTTCACATGTATGAAAATGTAGGCACATAAGAAAAAGATGAATACACTACACACATGAATTTATATCTCGTAAATTATATCAGGAACAAATCTCCAAATTTCTTATTTTTTGATTTAGTTGACTTAAAGTTGTTCATTTAATTTAATTTTAATTGAAAATGTAATCAAAAAAATAAATTCTTCAATGAAAAAACAAAAATATATACAAATATTGATATTTTTTCTTTCTCTGAAAATTATTTGATGTTCAAATGACATTTAAGCTAAATAAATTCTTATTCAGGCTCTAAACAACCTAAAAACTCGTTTAGCTTATACAACCTTTATTAAACGTTGCATAAATATTATAAATCACAATTTTTTGTTTAAATACATTATAAAGAGTACATAATGCTATGTACTCTCTATGATGAATTTATAAATAGGGCTGTTAATCTTTAAATTAAAGCATTGTGTTTTAGACAAAAATCATTTTTTTCTGCTGTTATGGATCTAGAAGTACACTAAGGTGCACAACTGTTCCAAGCAATAGGTATTTTGCTTTGACATTTGATATTATTTTGGTTTAAGCGTTTTGGGAATTAAGACTTTTATTATCTTAAAGATCACCAAAAAGACAATTACTAATAACAGCTAACCGTTATCTGCAAAGTTCGATGAAAAAAGAAAGGATTTCATTGGGACAGTTTTGCAACGACCGAGAAAAGAAGAATGTTTTGGTTTACTACTGTTTACTACTCCACTAAAACTGGTTGCTCACCATCAGATTTAGTTTATATTTACTCTACGTAAACTAAAATTCCATTTTCAGCTGATTTATTCAATTAAATTTAAATAATTGTGTAAATGAAACCATTTACAAAATCGTTAAACAAAACGATACTACCTATATAAATTAAAAGAAAGAGCTTTCGTTAGGAAAATTGCACGAATATTAAAGTAAAGCACAGAGAATAAGATAGAAATTTTAATATGAGCTGAAAAAGAATATTGGAGGAAGACCCAGGATACTGAGCTCTGCAAATATTCGAGATTTATAGTATAACTAGGTACAGAATATGCAACTTTGGTCTCAAATGCATCAGGACGTTCGCAGAGACACTGGCAAAACATTAAGCAAGTAGTAGTAGTTCAACGAACCCACATTCTGCTGATTTTAGAGTCTTGGAGAAAAATAAAAGCCTTTGCTTTCGAAGAATAATATTAAAATTTTAACCAAAAAATCAAATAGCGTATTTGGTTTTGTGGAAAAATTCATTTAATATAATCATTTTTATAAAAAAAAAAAAACAAAACCGACTTCTATGATTCAAAACGGGGTTTTATGGTTTTTCTAATAGTTCCTAAAGCTTAAACTGAACGAAATTGAAATGCGACCACATTGCAGCCGCTTTCCAATACAAAAAGAATTATCAAAATTGATTCACTCTGTCCAAAGTTATGCGGTAACAAACATAAAAAAAAAACATACAGACGAATTGAATACCTCCTCCTTTTTGGAAGTCGGTAAAAATAAAAACTGAGTGGCTATTGAGTATAAGAAAAAAACACGGCAAATGTTTTACTTCATGATAGGCATCACCTCATTCACTCCATTTAAATCTTTCAAAACAAAACGAATGTATGTTCTCCGAAAGCATTACCTAGGGAGTATTGCATTTATGCAGACCTCAACCGGACAAGGTGTACCATGAAAAATGAGAGTAGTCAAATTAGATTCATTTACATTACTGAAATCAAAGAGAAAAATAAATGTGCATATATTGAAAAGCGAGGTGGTCTGGTAGCCATGGTAGTTATACTCGCTAACTTATTAACATTGTAATTTATTGACCTGTTAATAAAGATATAAATAAATATATATTAAAAAGGGCACTTTATCTCTATCATCATCAGCATACGTGGCAGATCCTAGTGACAAATATAATTCACGTCCTAAAAAAGGCAATCTCTTTGCTTGTGTAGCATATTAAAAACTTCAAGTTTAAAGAAAATTATTTTATTTTCATGTTATTCATCACACAACAAAACTTTTTCCATTTCGTGGTCACTTAGAATGTGACATCAGTCTAAACAATTTGTCGTCATCACGTTTTTCTATCTTTTCAAATTCAAACTTCTATTTTGAATTCTTTAAAAAATTCTCTATACTTTGCCAGCGATACTAGATCCCATCCTTCTTTTTTACATTTAAGTTTATACTCTCGATACATACAAGTAATGTTCAATCTATTGTTAAAACATATCCCTTCTGATTTTCCTCCACGGCATTTATGTGCGGAATAATTTGAAATGTGCTCGTTTATTATTTCAGCGCTCTTATCAGATATTTTGTTATATGCAATATGACGACCACGATTATCAGGTTTAGCAACACCGAGATGAGAATGAGTCACACAGTTTCTAACCATTGCATCTGTTACATTGAGTGTAGCTAAGAAAAATTCATGACAAACATGTACTTTATTATTTTCATCATTGAATTTAGACAAATAGTAATGATAAGTAAAAGCTCTTCTGCTGTTTTCTCTAGTTGTTCTATTTTTCTCATTTTTTTCTACGTGGTCGACAATAAACTGTTTCTGTTGATCGTATGAATCCATTAGCCTAAACTTTTTGTAAATCAACTTGCGGTCATCTTCACTGAAACTGTCACATTCTTTGTGGTTAAGTTTTCCCCTGCAAGGAGCTGGAAGGAGTGGTCGACTTTCATGTAATTTACCATCTCTTCCAATATACTCTTCGCCTCTGAGTCTTTTCATCTTTCTGATGTTTCTCTTCCAAAGTTGTGGTTTTCGTTCTATGGGTTTTTTAGAGATTTTGTCAAGTTCAGTAACATAGTGATTCGATTCATTCACATACTTTCTTATCATGCGATCCGGTGCATTAGTTGTGGTCATGAAAATCTCACGACAGACGTTAACCTTAATATTACTTGAAGTAGTCAGGGAGTAGAAGTAAGTATAGCTCCTTCTGCTTGACGCTAGTCTACGGGTTGTGCGTCTTTTATCACATTTCGTTACGTGATCTGTAATATATTGTTTTCTAAGTTCGTACGAATTCTGTTCTGCAAACTTTTTGTGGATCCACTTGCGTTCTTCTTCACTTATAGAAGCACAAGATGTGTGCTTGTCTTTATCTCTGCATGCAGCTGGCGGGAGCTGCTGACTGTCGAGTGTCGAGTAGTTTGCCATCATCTTCAGGTTCTTTACTTTTGTCTCTCTTTAAATGTTTGTTATTTTTCTTCCAAAGTCTTGGATCTGATTGTTGGGCGGGTTCATTGTATTCATCCATATCCTCATCATCTGCTTCGTTAATAACGTAGTTGTCCTCTATTTCCGTTTTAACTTTTGAAATAAAGTTAAGTTATAAGTATTATTAAAATTAATTAAAATAAATGTATTAACCTTCTTCGGCAAGTGATGCATAGAATGTAGGATTTTGATGTTCATAATATTCGAGGCCGATTTTTGTACCATCGTTAAATGTTTCTTCTTTAATTGTAATTTCACTGTAATCATCTGCAGTTATCATTGTGGAAATGAAAGTGTCTCAATGAAGTAGCTTTAACCAGTAATCTGGAAAAAAAGATTCAAATTGATGATTCTAAAGTTTGTCATATTCTGCTTTATTCTAAAGAGCTTGACAAATTAAGTTGAGAAATAGTTTTGTTTACAGTTTTGGTTCAGTATTTGGATTTTTGCTTTGCGATGGTCAAATGAGTTAGGTTTTGAATGCTATCAAATCTTTTCAAATCACTAGATTATTATGTTTGTTTACATATTAATTTTTGATATTAGAACAGGAAAGAAAAAATTCAGAAATAGTAGTAGTAGCAAAAAATAAATAAAATAAAGAACATCTGGTGGTGCAGGTGCACTTAATTTTGTGTATAAAATGTCAAATGTGACAGACAGTTATTTTTTTTTTCTTCTGATAAACAGATGCAGAATTAATAGTGCTGTTCAGTGACGTTGTTCTGTATGGTTAGGAACAGTAAAGTACATTTTTTGTTCAGTGGGCTTTTTCTATATTCTTTAAATTGATATAATCTATCATCCCGTTTCCGCCTGAACCATGTATCTACACAGCAAATTTTGTTCAGTTTTTAAAAGAAATATACATTTGTCTTGAAATTAAAGATATGAATTGAATAAAAGGAAATCAAGTTATGTTTAAGTCATATTGATTGAGTTTTTTCTTAACTAAAACCCTTGTAAATATTTCTTTCTTATGACATTTCGTTGTGACGTGTCATCGCCAGCTCGCCTAGAATTAAGGTTTGTAGCGTTTTCGTTCGGCCGTCCGGGACTGTCCGGAATTCTTCCGAACGATTCTGAAACTGTTCGTTTGGCACTCAATGACAGTTCTAATTCTGAAAAAAAGATAAAGTCGATTCCGAATTTTGAGGCAGAATCAAAACCATAATCACGCACACATGTTAACACTTAAGACGTCAAAGTAATGAAATGGCTTTCTTTGTTGTTCATTTCTCAATTTTAAGAAACTTTAAACTATATAAAAATAAATAGACCCAGGGTCGATAATTTTTGAAACCAAAAAAAAATCATAGTAGAATGAAACCCATTGGAAAAGGAGGTGAATATGATGAAAATTAAAGGAAAAATAAATTACGGGCGAGCCAAGTTCGGGAAGTGGGTGGGTTGAGTTTTTAATGGTAAAAAATGGTATATCTCGATTTCCGGCAAAACTACAAATCCTATAGAAAAAAATGTGTGGCAAAGTTGTAGGTAATAAAAAGATTTACAACTTTTGTATCAACAATTTTTTCACATAACCTCAAAATTTATGTGAAAAATTAAAAAAACCGAGTTTTTGGTTTTTTATTTTTATCTTTTTCAAAAACAAAAGTTTTTCTACGAAATTTGGTGAAAACTTACCTTATTATGTCCCAAATACACTGTAATTTATTTGATTTAAAATATTAATTTGTTCACCTTATTTTGACTTAATACCAAAAAAAAACACCCTAATTTTCAATCGAAAATTCATGTGTCAAAATATCAGCTTTTTTCAAAAAGTCTGTGGGCATTTCGTCCGTTAAAATGTCTATTTTCTGATGGTGTAACAAAAATTTACATTAGTATACTATAGAACATGTTCTAGTAAAATTCAATAAATGAAAAAAGCTTGAATTCGAAATTTTTTTTTTTTCATTGTTTACAATTTTGGCCTATTTATTCAAATTTACACGTTAATTACTCAAAAAACGTAAGATTTATCAATGTTACATGAAATCTTACGTTTTTTTGAGTAATTAACGTGTAAATTTGAATAAATTGGCCAAAATTGTAAACAATGATAAAAAATTTTTTCGAATTCAAGCTTTTTTCATTTTTTGATTTTTACTAGAACATGTTCTATAGTATACTAATGTAATTTTTTTTTACACCATCAGAAAATAGACATTTTTATGGACGAAATGCCCACCGACTTTTTGAAAAAAGCTGATATTTTGACACATGAATTTTCGATTGAAAATTAGGGTGTTTTTTTTGGTATTAAGTCAAAATAAGGTGAACAAATTAATATTTTAAATCAAATAAATTTCAGTGTATTTGGGACATAATAAGGTAAGTTTTCACCAAATTTCGTAGAAAAATTTTTGTTTTTGAAAAAGATAAAAATAAAAAACCAAAAACTCGGTTTTTTTTAAATATTTCACATAAATTTTGAGGTTATGTGAAAAAATTGTTGATACAAAAGTTGTAGATCTTTTTATTACCTACAACTTTGACACACAACTTTTTTCTATAGGATTTGTAATTTTGCCGGAAATCGAGATATACCATTTTTTACCATTAAAAACTCAACCCACCCACTTCCCAAACTCAGCTCGCCCGTAATTTATTTTTCCTTTAATTTTCATCATATTCACCTCCTTTTCCAATGGGTTTCATCCTACTATGATTTTTTTGTACTTTTTAATGTTTTTTAAGCCATCGGCACTGGTCTAAAAGTGAAGAAAACAAAACAAAAATAGATAACTTAATGATAATAGCTGCGTTCCTTTGGAAATATTTATCTACTTTTTAGTACTTAAAGCTGCTTTGAACTACTTTTTCAGTATAGCAAAGTAGATCAAAGTAGTTTTAAGTACTAAAAAGTAGATAAATATTTCCAAAGGAACGCAGCTAATAAAAAAAAATAAACAAAACAAAACTTTCATCTGACGTTCGCATTTGACGTTTCACAAATACAAAGAAACCCAAACATATGAATCAACAAAAAGTATCCAACTCTGATCGTTTGGCATTCCAGATCGAACAGTCCCGGACACTTCTAAGAATTCCCAAACGAAAACGCTATTAAAAGTTTTTTTTAGTCTTTTATTAGCTTCGCTCGTAACTAACTAAATATTAACAGCCTTATTTATTAGACTTCACTAAACAGCTCTAAACGGCTGCATAGTTATACAATACATAAAGTTTTATGTAGCCTTTATGCAACGTTACATAAATTTCTATTTATTAAACATTTTCCTAGCCATTATTGTTATGCTAGGTTTGTGTCCAAATAAGTACTAAAAATGGAAAATTAGTACGACAAACAACTCCATCTGTCGACAAAATAACTCCATCTGATTCAAAAATAAACAAAAAAAAAATAAACAAAAACGTGGGCGAAAGTTCTCAATGTCATATGTAGAAGAAAATCTCTAAAAAAAAACACATTTCATTTGTTTTTGCTTGACAACAAATTGTTCACTAGATTGGATTGGAAAATGTATTTTCCGTCGGCTTTTTTGGTTCACATGTATGAAAATGTAGACGTAAATTCTATGGAATAAGAAAAAGATGAAGAGGTACACATATGAATTTATAAGTACTGCGGCCAAAATTTCTCGTAAATCATATCAGGAACAAATCTCCAAATTCCTTATTTTTTGATTTAGTTGACTTCAAGTTCTTTATTTAATTGGAAATGTAATCCAAAAAATAAATTCTTCAATGAAAAAAATATACATATACAAATATTGATATTTTTTTCTTTTTCTGAAAATTATTTGATGTCCAAATGACATTTAAGCAAAATATATTCTTATTCAGGCTCTAAACAACCTAAAAACTCGTTTAGCTTATACAACTTCTATTAAACGTTGCATAAAGTTTATAAATAACAATTTTCTGTTTAAAGACATTAGAAAGAGTACATAATGCTATGTACTGTCTATGATGAGTTTATAAATAGGGCTGTAAATATTTTACCTCTGTTAAATTTTTGACACTGGATAAAAAAATTTTCAGCTGTATGGCTCATTGTTTCTCTGCTTCTTTTCTGCCATGATACTAATTTTTAATAAAAAAAAAAAACCATCTGCCAAAAAAAATTAATTTAAATTTAACCAGGTCCCAGAGCCCATTAAATTTTTAACACCTGAAAATTTTTCATTCACCTCAATGTGCCAAACATTTAACCCAATTCACACACGGCCTAACTAATGTCGTTTTCTATTGACGAGATTCAGAATGAGATGTGTGAATCTGACAGCTGAAAGGGGGGGGGGGGGGGGGGGGGTGAAGAGAGGAAATAGTGGAAAAATCTCAGATTTCATGATCTATTTGCGTCTTGAGATTCAATATACACAGATTTATATACACAGATTTCGTACACAATTACAAAACTAGATTCCATATTCTATTTATTTGCAGTGGAAAATCTGAGATTTTTACACAAAAATCTCGAAAGCAAATAGAAAACGACATAACAATAATGTAATAAAATCTTGGAACTAAATTTTTACCCACTTCCAATTATCGTATCGAACTGAAACTTTGTATATTTAGTATGACAACACAATATTTTCGTGGTCCGGACCCTGCGGTGGGGGTCAAAACACTCCAAATCAATTTTAACTTACTTTTAATTATCGTATCGAAATGAAATTTTGTACATACACTCCTGCTCAAATTTAACGCACATCATATTTATTTTACAGAAAATTCCTACTATTACTTTGTCTCACAGTATCGTGGTTATTTTCTCAAATAAGACAGGAGTGATCTTAAATTGAAGGTATGGAGTAAAATGTCTGTGGGGAAGATTTGGAGAGATATGCTGAAGTCTATCTGTCAACCCGCTAACCTTTTAGAGATGAGTCATAAATTTTCATGAAGTAAACTCTGCTTTACAACACCTACGGAGTTAGTGAGCTCTCCTAGACCTACTTTAAATACCCAAAAATACTTGACTGATATCCTCGAACACCATGCGGTTCCAATCACCCCTAGATTTGGTCCACAGTTCAGTCTGATGCACGATAATGCATGCTAGAGTGGTTTGAAAATATCTTCAAGATTAAAATATGCCACCCTTGAATTGACCACACAGATATTCGGATTTGAATTCAATAGAACATGTCTAGGAAATGTTGAAAAAAGTGCATTTGAGGCCGAAATCCACCTCCAAGCATTCTTGATCCACAGAAAATTGAGTGAAAGAAAAGTTACAATAAAACCTTCAAATGTTAATTCGTGGAATGAATAGATGACTCCAAGTTGTCATAAGCGCTAGAGGAGACAATGCCAAGTATTGAATAAAATTATTGGAAAGAACTGTCACGTGCTTCCATTTTTTAAAATTTTTTTTCTTAAAAAACAAAAATTATTTTAATATCAGTTTTCAGACCTTAAATTGCTAAATTTGGTTCATCTTTTTTTTGGTTGATAATACTGTTGCAGTTTAGCATTTTTCTGACTTGCTTAATAATAACCAAACACAAAAAAATACAACAAATAATTTAAAAGCCATTTTAAATAAGATGTAGGGGTATGACTAAAGAAAAAAAAAGTGTGCGTTAATTTTGAGCAGGAGTGTATATCGCACTAGTATTACAAAAGACTGTAGTAACTCAAAATTTTTTTTTGCTTGAGGTGACATCATATTTTACACAATTACATTAGGGGTATTCACGATCTGGTGCAACAGGCCTAGTAAAAATGTAAAATTTATTTTTTTTTACAAAAGATAGTGAACGCCCCTCTTCTTATCTATAGTAGGTAAATATTGAAGCATGAATGATTTTTTTTTTCCTCCACCGTTGCTTCTTCTTTTCTCTATTTTTTATAGTTTAATTCTTTGTTTTGTTCGGGTTAATTAATTTTCACTAATTATTTTACATCAAAAGAAACTAAATTACGGGACATGAGTAGCGACAACCATTATAAACAGAATAAAAAAGACAAACTGTTTATCATGGGCGACGCGACGCACAATGGGCCCAAAGACCATTTGCGTCTCAAAAATGGTTTTTATGAAATTTTAATTTTTGGTAATTTCTTTACGGAAATGAATCAAGGGAAAGTCAATCTATATGTTTTCATTAAAAATTGATTTTTAAAATGAGTTTCTCTATTACAAAATTGTATCTGAAGTCTCCACTTGAAAATACTTTGTTTGAGTAACAAAATAAACCAAATCTTCACGATACGTTTTCAAAACTATATTTAAATAAATTATATAAGTGTTGTATGTCGTTGGAAAGCTTATTTTAATTGCTATTTATATTGCTGAAAATAAAAATTTTTAAAAATATATTTTTAATTAATATTATTTTTTTCACACAATAAGCTTTTATTTGCAGTTTTTTAATTTCGAATTGAGTTTTAAATGTTTCCGCTGTCTTCCGCTGTCTACTTTTTTCACAAATTTGTTCTTTGGTTTATGTACTAAAAGATACAAAAAGAATTGGCTGCTTTTATCTGCTTTTCTTTGATAGAGAACGATATATCTGTCGAAAGACATAGAACAAAAAAACGTATTTTGGTGCATCCTGACCTGTTTCAATACATATCTTGAGTTCTATTGATCGCACTGTCAAGATTGATGTCTTCAGGCCTTGGGGAAATGACATCAGTCCTTATATTCAGAATGTGATTTTGTGTTATTTTAGCCTACTCACATTAATTGGAAAACTCGCGATATTTAACCTCCAGACTTTTAAATTCGTTATTAGAACGCATAAGGCTATAAAACTGCATTCTCACATCTTGGTTATACGCTATACCTCAACTCCCAAAATTTTGCTGTGGGCTCTTAGACTTAGTATATGCACCCGAAATTGAAGATATTTGTATTTTGAACAATTCAGTCATTGTACTATTAGAAAAAGTCTAAGGTAGCAGAAAAATGTTAGAATTTAATATTGTAATTGTTGAAAAAAATTTCATCTACCTATGGAAAAAGTTACATAGAGATTTTATTTACTGATTTTGATTTTACTCGAAGATTTTCAAAAGAGCCGTTTAAAGTATTTAATTAAGAAGGATTTTCGTGAAAATTGACAACCATTTTTTTTTGTGATTTCTTTTTTTTTGCTCTTTTCTCAAAAGCGTAGTTTTTCTACAATTTCACTTTGCCTTACAAACGACTTTATTTAAAATGAGTATAATCAATATTTTTCTTATAATTTTTCAATAAAATAGCTTTAATTTCAAATAACGCAACACAAACAAACTACATTGAAATGTATTTTTTCTTTATTTTATACTCATAAAAATAATTAAGTAATTTTAAGACACGAAGGGAAGGCCTTTAAAAAATTAAGAAACCAGTTTTATCTTATTTTGCAAAATCTGAGAAAATAATCTTATACAAGATACAAAAGTTACAGATTTTTGAGACGTTCTAGCCTAGTCAAAATCGTAGTTTTTTAGCTTTGAATAAACGTTTAATACTTAAATAAAAATATAAGCTAAAAAAACAGTGTGTCAAATAATTTATTAAACATTTCATGTACCTAATATATTCCTAATTTGAGTTAATTATTATCAGGCGCGAAGAAATGACAGATTTTTGGAACGCCATAGTCGAGCCAAAATTGTACTTTTTGAACTTTGCCTAGCTTTTCAAAGCTCAAAAATAATTTGCATTTAAAAAAGCTACGCTCAATGATTTCTGATACATTAAAGATTATATGTTCCAAATTTGGTTTAATTATTTCAGGAGACAAAAAAGTTACAGATATTTTTAAATACCCAAATCAAGCGAAAATCGTACTTTTTGAACTTTGACTATTTTTTAAAAGCTTAAAAATAATTTTAATTAAAAAAAAAAGTAAGTTGAATGATTCATTATATATTAAAGGCATTATGTTCCAAATTTGAAGCAATTATCACAAAAGACAACAAAGTTACAGATTTTTGAGACGCATAAGGCCATATGGGCCCACTGTGCGACGGTGAGCTGCCATCTGTCAAAAATAATTTTACTCCAATAGGGTTAGGGTATAGCAAAAGTGCAAGACCATTGTAAAATTTCAATCCATATATTTTGTTGTTGTAGTGTTGTAAGATTTTACACTTTTGCACTTTTGCAATGATACTAGACCAGTTGCATCGGATCGTGAATACCCCTATTATATTAATATATCTCATGTTTTAAATAATTGCTGAATAGTTAATTGCATTATTTTTATAAAGGAACTTGATAAAAAAATTATTTTTTTTTATAACTTGGAACAGTTTGTAAATAAACAGGTTTTCGCTGATTCAGCGAAAAATTTTTTTTTTGAGGTACTACAAACTACAGTCTTGTGCCTGTGCCTATGTTTTCAGACGAAAATGGCATCCTTTTCAAAAATGCATAAAATTTCAAACAATATCCGAATTTTTCAGTTTTTGTTGATTTTAGCTTTTAAAGACTAGTCTTTGACAAAATAATGCATCAATAGTTTAATCTAATAAAATTTTCGAATTTCGTCAATTTTGTTGAAAACGAGTACATATTATTTTTAAAAGAAGGAAAAGGTGGCATCGTTTCAATTTGTGTACATGTTTCTTGGATATTGACCTTTATGACCTTGATCTTTTCGAAAACGAGGAAGAGACTCGATGTTATACTTTCAATTAAAAATTGCCTTTCATCAAGTAAATCCATATCAGTAAATTTTACGAATTTTTTTTTTGGCAGAGTTAGAGCATAAAATTAATTAAATGTTGAAGTTTTTCAAAATGTGTAAATTCATTTAACCAATACACTCCAATGACGGCGTTCATAAATAAATACAAAGTATGTAATCTTAGTTGCATTCAGAATTTCTTATGATAACCGAAATTTAATAAAAATATTCGCATGTTTTCGTTTTCGTATTGCTTAACAAGATTCATCTTAGGTTTTATTTTATTAAAGGCGTAGGCGCTGATTGTATCTTTTCTTTTTGTGAACGAGAACTTTCTGGCGCCAATGGTCACAATTCATCAATCGCATATTTAATAAAATCCATACATACGTATGCAAAGGATACATTTTCTATACCTACTCCCACAAATACTTGTGTACCATTTGAAAGTGTAAGCTTCCTTTTGAGTTTTGAGTATAGTTTCCTTTCAATTGTCCTGTATATTGTACTCGTATGTACCTACATTTGGTTGCTTTTTGAAAAATAAGCGAACTAGAGACATACCGGAGACAGTTGTTGTCATAACTGAAAAATTATTTTTCTGAAATTCTGTTTTTTTTTTTCTGTAAATGTGGGTACAAGCTATATTGTAAGTAAATTGTTCCATATTTTTTCTTTTACATGCAAAATATTACTTGATTCGCATCATTTCAAAGCTTTTTCCTGAGCTTTGGGCATAATTATGCGCAGAATCGTATTTCTTTCAATATACAAATTTCCTAAGTTTTGTATGATGTTCACTTTGATATGTACCCTTTGATGTTGACATGGGCTCCATTCGATTCAGTTTGATATATTATCCCTACCGTAAACGTTCTATTGCTCAATTTTTGTAAGTACATCAATTCGTTTTGAGCAAAAAAAAAGAAGAAAAAAAATCCATTTTTTTTTTGCTGAGATAAATCTAAAGTGTGTTAAAAGGCTTTAAAGGCCCCTACCGCCTTTAAGAAAATTGGTATCGGTCTATCTCGAAATCATCATCAAAACCAAAGATGGCACAATTTGTAACTCACATCCAACCAACATTGGTAGAAGCTTCACAGGGTCATATGCCTTTTCATCATGGCCATCAAGTTGGACTTCAGCATCAATCGCATCTCCCTCATAGCGGACATAACATGCCGTCACCACCTAGCCATCACAATCATCATTCTCATAACCAGCACCATCATCAACAACAACAGCACCATCAGACTGCTCAAATTCATAGCAAGCATCATAGCAGTCCGCATCAGCATGCTCAATATACTCACAATTACCCCGGCTATAATGGGGTAAGTATAAGTTAAGAAGCCGTAAGGGTCATTCACAGTACTTAGTTTTTTTTTTTATTTCTGATATTATACCTACCCGCAAGTTTCTTCATTTTTTTCAATACTTTTTTTCTATACCTTAAAGACCATCATAAACCAGGACATTACTTCACAGTATTGCAAATAGCGTCATCGCAAAGCATGCAAAATCCTACATTTTTGCTTTTCTATGTTCTGCTAGCTCAAAGCATTTTGCAAAAAAAAAAAAAAATTCGAGTGAATCTCTTTATTTCCTCGACTTTTCGACTTTTTCAACTTAATTTTCAAGCTAAAAGTACCTACTCGCAATCTTTAAGAGAAATGATTATATTTTTCATTGATGTTTTTTTTTTTAAACTTATGCATGTTGTATTCTAAAAATACATATTTTTTAAAAATCTTTTTAGACAGGCTCGTAGGCTCTGTGGCACACTCTGTGGTCTTGACAAATATGAATACCTACAAATAAATTTAGTTGCTTTGTTTTCTCCGCCGGGAGCAGAAAATACATACCCATAATAACCGAAATCTTACGCCAAAAAATTAATTAAAAAACACAAGAATAAATTTAATGCAAAGTTTAAAGAAAAGATTTCCTTCACTTTCGAGTCTGGGCGTAAGTAAATAAGTAATTTAGTTTAATTGCTTTTTAGCATTTGCAAGAAAATTTCCAAAAAAATATCTAATAAATCATCATCATCGTTTTCTAACTTCGAAACGAATCAAATAATAATAATTGAAAAGTTCCTTGCTCCTTTTATGTAGTTTGTGAGATGGTGGTGAATGACGAAATCAAGATTTGAGATTGAAATAGCCAATCGAGAATAATTAGATAAATTGCAAGAGGGCGCCATTGATGGGGGGGAATATATTTGTTCAGAGGGAGGAGGATGATGAAGGAGAGACGGTTGTAATTTTTGAGAAAATGCCACTATTGCCAGGCCAACAACTAATTTTAGGTATCTAGAATGTATCTCTTGAAAGAAAATGTGTGCGGTCGTATGGTGTTTTCTCTTTTGCATAGATGTGGATATGGGGGGTATGGATGGATTGGATATGTAAATAAATAGATTTTTCGAAAAAGTTTGCAAATAATATTTTGACGTAGGTTGTTTTTTTGTTGCAATATTTGTTTTTAAATGTTTCAAAACTGTCGAAATGTTTTTTTTTTAAGAAGAAAAAAGTTTGTTTAACGCATAATAATTTTGTGATGAACGACACGCATTGATGCGTTATTAAAAGAGTAAAGTTTTACTGTATACAATTTTGTTTTGAGAGCGTGGCTATAAGCTCTATTGATTGTTTTTTTTTTTTTTTTTTTTAATTTTCAATTATTCATTCACTAAAAAGCTAATCAAATTATTTTTTTTTTTAAGTTTAAATATTCAATCCTATTTAATGTGGTTTGGTTTTTATATCAACTATGATTGTCAAATAAATTTCAGCAAAAAACAAAATTCTAAGATTTGTTTGTGATGACTCAATGCAAAAATGTTTAAAGGTTCTAACTTCTAACACAGTTTTTGATGCTTTGATATACTCCCTGGTAGAGATTTAAGGCTCATACAACAAAATCACTTATAAATTTTAATATTTTAAAATTTTAAGTCACTTTAACATTGGACGCTTAGGCCGTGTGTGAATTGCGTTAAGGGGGGAAATCCCTCCAGACGACACCTTTTTCACTATTTTTTTTTATGAAAAACTGAAAGCACTTATTGAAATTTGGAAAAAGACAAGATATTACTGACATTATCAAGAATTGAAAAAAAATTTTTTGAAATGAAAAAATAACAAAATGGCGGCTCTGGAGCCTTTTCAAAGTTGACGCCTCTAGTTTGCGCCGTGCAATGTACAGGTCCAGGAAATCATTTTAAATCAAAAAGGAAATTTTTTTCCGTTAGATGATATTAGTACGCATTGCATGAACCTAAATTTATTTTTTTTAAATGAAAAAAAATAAAAATTAGAAATCAAAAAAACGAAAAAAAAACATGTTTTTTTCTACAAAGATGTAGTTAAAAAAAATATTTACTGTACAAATTTTATTCAACTTTTAGGTTCATGTTGTGGCCAATGATTTAAGGAGTAATTTGCTTCAAATTTCAAGTCGATAGCTTCATTAGTTTTTGAGTTACATTTTACGGCGCGGAAAAAAACTAGTTTCGAAAAAAATGCGTTTAAAGCTTTCGTTTTCGTACTATGGTAGGTTCGGAGCGCATTGGTTTCGGGACTATCTAGCAGGCTTGTAAAAGAATGCAATCTTTTGTGAATGCAGTCATTGCCATTCAGTTACACAATTCCAACAAAAGATTGCATTCATTGACTTACACTTGAGACTTAGACTTCAAATTTTGCAATCACCAATCATTTTCCATGAAATGATTGCAATCTTTTTTTTTCCCCAATCAATTGACTGCATTCAAATGATTGCAGTCTTTTGGGACTGCATGCAGTCTTTGCATTCTTTTTGCAATCTTTCCATTCCTTGGCAGTCTTTGCATTCCTTGGCAGTCTTTTGCATTCATTTGCATTCCTTGGCAGTCTTTTGCATTCATTTGCAGTCTTTTGCATTCATTTGCATTCTTTTGAATTCTTTTGAATTCTTTTGCATTCTTTTGCATTCTTTTTGCATTCTTTTGAATTCTTTTGCATTCTTTTGCATTCTTTTGAATTCTTTTGCATTCTTTTGCATTCTTTTGTATTCTTTTGAATTCTTTTGCATTCTTTTGCATTCTTTTTGCATTCTTTTGCCACACCCACACCAAACGTATGGATTTCACAAAAATTTTAACATTTTTTTAGTTCAAGGATGAATTTGATAGTTTTAAGAATTAAGTTCAACTATAGTATCATTGTCTGTGCAGGAGTAATAGTACAGTCAAATACAGTGAAAAAGGGGTATGCCTCGGAATGAATTCTAATAATAATATTTTTTTTGCTTAATATCTTCGTTTTGGCATTCTATAACTTACCTCAAAAATCTCATGTTCGGAGGTCGTGATTTTTAAGGCCAAACCACAATGGTATTATATAAACATATGATACATGATTTCAGAGATATGTTTTTGTTAAGATTGTTAATGATTAATGGATATAAAAGCCTTCATGCTAAATTTGGTTACTCTACCATAATTTTTAAAGGTTTTTTGGTAGTAAGTTTGCAAGTGTTTTGATAATATAGGTTGAAAGATGAAAAAGAGTTAAAACTTTTTTTTAGAGACGTCAGATTTCCTGGATTTCAGTTTTTTTTTCATCATTGAATAATACCATTGTCTATTATTGCTTATTTCCAAAATCTTAATTTTGTGGTTTGGCCTTAAAAATCACGACCTCCGAACATGAGATTTTTGAGGTAAGTTATAGAATGCCAAAACGAAGATATTAAGCAAAAAAAATATTATTATTAGAATTCATTCCGAGGCATACCCCTTTTTCACTGTATTTGACTGTACTATTACTCCTGCACAGACAATGATACTATAGTTCATCCTTGAACTAAAAAAATGTTAAAATTTTTGTGAAATCCATACGTTTGGTGTGGGTGTGGCAAAAGAATGCAAAAAGAATGCAAAAGAATGCAAAAGAATGCAAAAGAATGCAAAAGAATGCAAAAGAATGCAAAAGAATGCAAAAGAATGCAAAAGAATGCAAAAGAATTCAAAAGAATGCAAAAGAATGCAAAAGAATTCAAAAGAATTAAAAAAGAATGCAAAAGACTGCAAAAGAATGCAAATGAATGCAAAAGACTGCCAAGGAATGCAAAGACTGCCAAGGAATGGAAAGATTGCAAAAAGAATGCAAAGACTGCATGCAGTCCCAAAAGACTGCAATCATTTGAATGCAGTCAATTGATTGGGAAAAAAAAAAGATTGCAATCATTTCATGGAAAATGATTGGTGATTGCAAAATTTGAAGTCTAAGTCTCAAATGTAAGTCAATGAATGCAATCTTTTGATTGAAGTCATTAAAGATTGCATTCAAAAAAGATTGCAATCTTTTACAACTCTGCTATCTAGGCACTTTTGAGGCTTCATTTAAGGCTAAGACCACTGAAAATAGTTTCTTCGGTTGATAAATAAATTTATTACGCAAAAAAAAATAATGCAAAAATAAAAAATTCCGGAGGGATTTCCCCCCTTAAATAGTTAACACCGTGTAATATTTTTGACACTATTGAGGTGAACAAAAATTTGACACTGTGTTAACTATTTAACGCAATTCACACACGGCCTTAGTAATACTTGAAACTAAATGTATCCTAAATAGGAAATAATTTTCAAACTGAAAGTTGAACATAAAACCTTAGGATTTTTATCTTCAATATCCAAATTTCTTTGTATTGTTTTGTAGGCATTGTATTTTACAAATGTATCCCGAAAAATTATTTATGGGGAAGAAGTTAGAAGATTTAACGAAAAGAAATATCCAGAAATGGCACATAAATTTCTCAATACTAATTTCCAAACCTAGACAATTAATTATTATATGTAATTCACCAAGTCAATCATTCACATTTCCCGCAGCTTATAATATTCATAACTTCGAAGCATTTTCTGTCAAACGACACTTTTGCAAAAAAAAATAAATTGCACGACTGGGGTCGCACGTACTTGCTCTTATGCTTAAAGTAACTATAATGTTAAAGCTTTTTATTCAAGAAATTTAAAATTCGATATTGTGAAGAAATTTCATAAGTAGTATAAAAAAATTAAATCTGTTTTTATAATTAATAAAACTCCGATTTAAAATATCTTAAAAAAAAAAACAAATATGCCATTTTATTTCTCGTATAAAAAGGTATTTTTAGAAAAAAAATTTTGAAAATTGTAGGAGCCGTTTTTTAAAAAAATAATTTTTTATATATAAAATTTTTTTAACATTTTTCAAAAAAAAAGTTGGTATGCCATTTTGAAGAAATAATTAATTTACACATAAAAACTAAATTTCAAAATTTTTCATTGATCCGTTTTCAAAAAATTGATTTTTCAAAAAAAAATTTTGAAATATTTTTTAAAAAACCAAAAATGCGTTTTTTGAAAATTTTCTAAAATTTTAATATTATCTTTACTTACACACTTTTGTATAAAAATTTTCATTTAAATCGGGTTAATTTTGTACGAGATATTCAGAAACGAAAAAAACCGTTCTATGACAGGTACCGTTAATAACGGTACAAAAAATATTTTTTTTATTTAAAAAGTTGGCCCTTATGTGTAGTATTACACACAAAATTTTTAATCAAAATCGTTAGAGCCGTTTTTGAAAAAAATTAACTTTTCTATTTCCGTTATATGACAGGTACCGTTAGTTTTGGTCATAAAAAAAAAATTTCAATTTCCCCTCTAGGGAATCGCCAAAAACTGCTAACTACCAAGTTTGAAGAAAATCATTTCACTCGTTTAGGCTGCAGCTCCAGATAGAGACAGACGGACAGACAGACAGACAGACAGACAGACAGACAGACAGACAGAATTGCCGGACCCACTTTTTTGGCATTCTCCATCATCGTAATGTCATGTAAAATTGTTATCTCGAGTTCGATTTTTTTTACGAATCCTAAACTTGCCCTATAGTACCTATATCGCAAGTAAAAAACAAAACAAATGTTTCAAGTTAAATACCGATTTAAAATTATTTTTAACACATCGTCGCCTGAGAATTGTTTTGTCGTATACGCCAATTTTGGAATTTTGGGAAATCGCATTTTAAGGTTTGAGCTTCTATAAAAAAAAAACTGGCCGATAGATTTTTTTCAATTTTTAATAGAATATTTTGTGCGATATCTTCTTTATATTTATGTTGTCAAAATTGTCACATCTAATTTGGCTTTCAAATTATCGGGGTTTTTACCCAAAATCAGTTTGTCGTAAACGCCACCAAAATCAACTTTTTTTCCATCCCATACACGTACGACAAAGTAGGCGCACGTACGACATTCCAATACCAAGACATAAATAAAAAAGTAAATTTTCAATTTTCACAGTTCGTTTTTATTTATTAATTAAACATTTAAAAAATAGTTTCTTATTACATAGTAGTAAAATAAATAGATTAAAAACAAAGAATAAAACAATAAATATGACCATAAACATGAAAAAAAAATAAAACAAAAAAAAATTTAACAAAAACTAAAAGCCATTCTATGACTATGAAACATGAAAGAAACAACAAATAAAACAATAAAACCGCGACTTTTTTTCACTTCAAGACAGCGCTCTTGAACCAAGCGCCGCCCGCGACCGACGGTCGACTTGTTGTTCTTTTGTGCTCGATACAAGATCAATAAGTGATAAGTGTACAGCAATAAAACAATAAAACAGCGACCTTTTTTTCGCGAAGAACAATGGCGCCTTAAAAAAATAATTTTCGACCAGCAGGTGTTTTTGCGAGCGGGTGCAATAACAAAACTCACAGCAACCCTTTTTCGCTTCGTTCACGACAGCGCGCGTGAACAAAGAGGCGACTTGTTGATCTTGTGTGATCGATACAAGAGCAATAAAACAATAAAACAGCGAAATTTTTTCACTTCACTTCGTTGAAGACAGCGCTCGTGAACGAAGCGACAAGATCAATAAGTGTACAAAAATAAAACAATAAAACCGCAACCTTTTTTCACTTCTTTTAAGACTTGTCGACTTGTTGATCTTGTGTTTTTGATAGAAGATCAACAAGTGTACACATTTATGAGCCACACCCACTTCCATATTGTGTCAGATCGGTTCTTGCAACCGAGGATGAGGTCAAGATACTTGCGGCAGGAACAAACGACAAGAACCATTAATTAAACACAACATTTGAGATGTCTCTGAAATGCACTTTTTTCTTCCTTGCACCTCTAGGAATAAAGCAAAACCTCAAGTAGCGCAGAGCTTAATGCAGCCCATAGTTTTTAAAGTCGTTGTCCCTATAGCACATGAAGTCCTTATTTTCAATAAATACTTTTCTAGTAGGTATATTATATCTGTTTATATTCTATTTTGGATATATACCTACTTTTACATACATGTAAGAAAAAACAATTTTAAAATTTCTTTCGAAATTTTCTACCTATCTGTTTTGTACGACGTACGACAAACCAATACTGAAGAAAAAAAAGCTGAAAAATACATAGAATTTTTGTCGTAAACGCCAAAAGTTGGCGCTTACGACAAACCAACGCTAATCCAATGCTTATTTTGTGGATATACGACAAAATGCACACTAATTATCTCAGTAACCGTAAACGATAGGACAAATCTGATAACAGAAATGAAAAGAGAACGTTCTAAAACCTATTACTACATATCCAGTTTAAAAAAGTGCATTTTGGCGTTTACGACAAAACAACTCTCGGGCGACGACATATACATTTTGAAAAAAAAAAAAAAAAAAAACATTGAATATGTCCAATTTTTGCTTTAAATTTGTAGTTGAGAAAAAAAATTGTAAAAAAATATTTCCAAACTTGTGTTTTAACTGTCGAGTTCAGGTCTTGAAAGTTACCTTCAAGTTAAGCTATGTAGATTCTTAAACGATTAGAATGTGTCAACGTTAATCACTCTCAATCGTTAAAATTACTTGAATTATTTGTGTAATTGACTTTAAAAAATGATTTTTTTAACTAAAGTTTTAGGAAAAGTAAATTGAACAATTCTTGATTTTCAATTTACAACCTTGTTTAAGATAATTGCCAAAAAAATAAATCCAATTCAAGTGTAACTTATTTTTTTTTTTTATTTTTTACACTCATTTTAACATACATTTTTAGAAAAAAAAAGGGACTGGCAAAACTTTATAAGACTCATGTAAGCGATTTTTGCAATAAAATTAATAAATAAATAAAAAAAATCGAGGCAGGGTGAAATTTTGCAGGTAGTTTCTGGTATAAGTAAACCTGCAACCTCTTTCAGAACCGATTTTTTTGAGGTTTGTTAATTTTTTAACAAACCATATTAAAGTGTCTCTATTTTCTGGAACACTTTACAATGCGGAAATAAGTGTTATTTTGCATTAAAAAATAACAATGTATTTACTTTGGGTAACAAAATAGTGCTCAAAGACTTTTTTTTTCAATGATTTCCAGGATTTAAACCGGATCTTAATATTGTTTAATTATTGTTTACGATGAATGTTATTGTAAAGTAGTTTTCCAAAATGGGATATACTTTTTGTTCATCGAAAAGCCAAAAAACTCTTTCATTTATCGATATCGGCCTATTTTAGAAACGCGAGTAGGACTTCCGAAAACGTTTTGAAGAAAAAATTAAAGTCAACATTAAATATTTAAAAAAAAAAATAATTTTTTATTTACAGTTTAGGAAGAAAAACTCCACTGTTTTTTACCTTTTACTTAAATTTTGGTCTTATGATTTTGCTGTAAGGTAATGTTTTGATAATAAATACAAAAAACTACAATTTTTGACTTGACCAAAACTAAATATTTTTTTTTTTACTAAAGTAAAAAGAATCTAGAATAATCTTGAGTAAGAAAATATTTTTACTTGCTCTATAGGGCAAGTATTGGTTTCGTTTCGAAAAAAAAGTTTGAGGTTTTAATCAAAACCAACATTACGATGATGGAGAATTCCGAAAAAGTGGGTCTCGCAATTCCGTCCGTGCGTCTGTACGACCATCTGTACACCTTTCCACAGCCTAAACGCGTGAACGGATTTTCTTCAAATTTGGTACAGATGATTTTTATAGAATTCTGAAAGTTGTTTATTTTTTGTTTTGTTTTTTTTTTTTTTTATATCTCACTTAGAAAGTGTACCTCCAATACAAATTTTTCAAGTTATACCAAATAACTCGAAAACGGCTCTAACGATTTTGATAAATTTTACAAACAAGACCCAACTTTTGGTTTAAAAAAAAATATTTTTTGGAAGGTTATTAACGGTACCTGTCATAGAACCGTTTTTTTGGTTTCAAAATATCTCTTACAAGGCTAACCTGATTTCAACGAAAAATTTTATAGAAAAGCGTTTATTTAACCGTAATATTAAAATGTTAGAAAATTTTCAAAAAACACATTTTTGGATTTTTTAAAAATATTTCAAAATTTTTTTTTGAAAAATCAATTTTTTGAAATATTTCGAAATTTTGTTTTTAAGTGTAAATTAATTATTTCTTTTAAATGTTAGAAAATTAATTGTTTAAAAAACGGCTCTAACGATTTTCAATTTTTTTTTTCTCAAAATTCATTTTCATTCAAGAAATCAGATGGCA
The DNA here is from genome assembly GCF_945859705.1 of Episyrphus balteatus. NCBI lineage: Eukaryota > Metazoa > Arthropoda > Insecta > Diptera > Syrphidae > Episyrphus > Episyrphus balteatus. The sequence goes on from NC_079135.1 coordinate 38,378,977, forward strand.
TACTTCGTTTTGTGATCAAAACCTTTAAAAACGGTGTTTTATTAATTATAAAAACAGATTTTATATACTTTTTTACACTATAGGAAATGGTTTAATTTAATCTAATTATGATTTTGCCTCATCTTATATATATAATTCTCCTGTGCGTTTGTTTGTGACCCTACTCCTTCTAAACGACTTGATAGATTTTTCTGAAATTTGGTGGGGGTGATAAGGTCCATCCGAGACAGGTTTTGTTTTATAATTGGACCCAGTAGGTGGCGCTGTTGTCAAGTTATATGCAAATTCCGTATTTGGGGTCGAATGACTGAACAGATTTTTGTGAAATTTTGTGTGTGCGATAAGGTCCATCCGAGACAGGTTTTGTGTTATAATTGGACCCGGTAGGTGGCGCTGTTGTCAATTTATATGCAAATTCCGTATTTGGGGTCGAATGACTGAACAGATTTTTGTGAAATTTTGTTTATGCGATAAGGTCTATCCGAGACAGGTTTTGTGTTATAATTGGACCCGGTAGGTGGCGCTGTTGTCAAGTTATGTATATGCAAATTCCGTATTTGGGGTCGAAAGACTGAATAGATTTTTGTGAAATTTTGTGTGTGCGATAAGGTCCATCTGAGACATGTATTGTGTTATAATTGGACCCGGTAGGTGGCGCTGTTGTCAATTTATATGCAAATTCCGTATTTGGGGTCGAATGACTGAACAGATTTTTGTGAAATTTTGTGTATGCGATAAGGTCTATCCGAGACAGGTTTTGTGTTATAATTGGACCCGGTAGGTGGCGCTGTTGTCAAGTTATGTATATGCAAATTCCGTATTTGGGGTCGAAAGACTGAATAGATTTTTGTGAAATTTTGTGTGTGCGATAAGGTCCATCTGAGACAGGTATTGTGTTATAATTGGACCCGGTAGGTGGCGCTGTTGTCAAGTTTAATTCAAAATCTGTATTTGGGGTCGAATGACTGGATATTTTTTGTGAAATTTTGTGTGTGTGATAAGGTTTGCCCCAGACAGGTTTTGTGTTATAATTGGACCCTGTAGGTTGCGCTGTAGTCAATTTATTTGTGCTCCACATATCAACCGAACCGAGTGAACCGGAAAAAGTTTAACACATTACAGGGCTAAAATTTGAAAACAAATACTTGGAAAGGCGGAACGAAGTCCGCCGGGTCAGCTAGTTTTTTTATAAAAAGCTTTAAGATAAGATCTACTTTTACCATAAGAGCAAGTACGTGCGACCCCAGTCGTGCATTTTATGTAAGGGGTTATATCTAGTTGTAAGTGCAAAAAAAACCTTCTTTTTTGTGGATTTTTTGTAAAGAGGCATTTAATTATATAAACCTAAAGAATACATATCCCTATAGCAAATTTAATGCATAAAAAGAATTCGCTGTTTTTGGAGGTCGTCTAGGAGATCTACTACAAAAATAACGGAACCCAATATTTTTCTAAATACACAGCGAATTATTTTTATACATTAAATTTGCTATATGTACATGTATTCTTTATGTTTGTATAATGAAATGCCTCTTCACAAAAAATCCGCAAAAAAGAACGTTTTTTCGCACTTACAACTAGATATAACCCCTAAAAAAAAAATTCATAAAAAAAGTATATGCAATTCACTTTCACATTTAAAAACTGGTACGCAGATCGAGCTAAATTTTAGCTCCCATACAAATTATCGAAGAATTTTAGCCGAGCTAAAATGAGTCCCATACAAATTATCGATAACTTGTATGGGAATTTTATCTCGGCTAAAATTTAGCTCGAACTGTGTACCAGGCTTTAAGATTTAAAATCTTACTTTCCATTATATCGTATTGAACATTTAGTTTTTCGACACGCATTTACAGATGCCTGTAATTTTTTGCCTGTAATTTTTTTTTTTTTGCTGATTTCGCTTTTAAAAATAGGCTTTTGGGAAGTAACAGCAACAAAGAACTTGACCATATAATCACCATCTTTAAACATTTCAAATATTAAAACTACTTATTGTATATTTAATATAAATCTTTTTCCACTAAAGGTTTGATAATCACGCCTCCCATGCTCTCCTCTTTGCATTGATGTCGTTAAGTTTTCTATTTTTCTTTTCCAGACGTTAAATTTCTCAGATTTTATATTTGAAAAATACGTGTGCATATGAAGAATGTATAGTTATCAAAGAACTCGTAAGCGTGAAAGAAATAAAATTTCGCTGCAATTTGTTGTAGTCAAAAGGTATCACCGATAGATTTGTACATAGTTTATGCCTTTGCCTGTAAGCACGTAGCAGAAGCCTTACATATTTCATTTCAAATGCATCGCATTGCAAAGCATTGACACTCATATTATGAACACGACAATGAAAAGGCGTTTAAGGCGCCCGCCAGTAAAATAAAGATCCTTGTGATGCACTGCCAATGTCACTGTTTTCTTTGAATTTTTTGTAAAAACTTGTACGCCCTCGTATTTTTCAAGTGCGAAGTATGTATGTGTCTGTATCAGTTGGGTTTATTACTTCAGAAGTTCGGCGTGGTACTTTAAACTTTTGTCCTCAAAATCATAGAATCAAGACCTTTGAAAAACAAAGTTTTAAGTGCGTCATATTCACAACCAAAGATGTCACCAATATTGCAACTGTAGTAAAACTCAACTTTGGCTATGAGCCAAAATTTGTGTGAATAAAGTATAGGTATATGAGTTGTTTTTCTATCTAGATGTGTGTTTTTTTTTTTTTACTTTCTGAATATTCCCTTAACATGACCTTTGGCTTTGATTCTTCAAAAATTATTTTGAATCTTTTGTTTTCTTATATTTTTTTTTACTTTAATATATGCATTAAAATTGGTATTGGCATCTTGTCTTGTGGGTAGTCTATTCATATGTGTATCCAATTTTCAATATAAATTATTCATGATTTCAGAATATAAGGAAAATATTCCATTATCGTAGGTATTTATAAGTTTCATCTTAATTGTTGCAGTTTCTTGAATTTTATTTTTGAAAATCGGGTAGTTTTTCTTGTTACTTGTACATCATTCAAGACTGCCGATTTTGTCATTAATTTTATAGTATGTAGGTTGATGAATACAAGATTTTGATTTTTGATTGTTTCTTCAACAAAAAAAAGAAAATAAATAAACTATGCCTAAAAATGAATGTAAATTTCCATTAAAACTATTTTTACTTCAAAAAAAACAAAACAAAAACAAAATACGCTCGCAACCAATATACAAAAAAATTAGTTTTTTGGGTTCGTTATTAAAATAATTACTTGTTTATAAAATTTGTATACGTTTTTTCAAAAGTATTTATCAGACTTTGAATAGAAAATGGGATTTCTGTCATCAAACTTCAATATATTTGAAACCAATAATAGATACTACCTATATTAAAATAAGAGACACTGTTAGAGAATTAAGATGCATGTTTATAATGGCCCTTATTTGGAAGGGCCATTTTTCTAAAATGTTCTTTTTCATTTTAATCATGATGATGAAATGCTTGAAAATATAAAAAAATTGACTTTAAAGTTTGACCGTTTGAAACAAAGGAATAGCTCGTGGGATCAACTTGAAACTTTGCAGCATGTTTGTGTTCAACTATTAACGTCACAATTAACATGTTATTTTGTATTATTATTTCTTCTTTTTTTATTTTTAAGATAAAGGTTCTTATTTCATGTATGTACATAAATACAAAGTGGAAAAACATTCTCTTTTCCTCTAAGCAGATTTTATAGTTTAAAGCATAGATCGAAAATAACAGTTCACTTTCATTTTCTACCGACTTCCAAAAAGAAGGAGGAATTCAATTCGTCTGTATTTTTTTTATGTTTGTTACCTCATAACTTTAGACTGAGTGAACCAATTTTGATACTTCTGTGGTCCCATTTCAATTTTGTTCCGGCTATAGAAACTATGAGAAAACCCATAAAAACCAGTTTCGATCCATGGAAACGGTTTTGTTTTTTTTTTGATAAAAATGATTACACTGGTTTACTTTTGTTGCCAAAACAAAAATATACTTTTCTGAAGGTTTTCGGTGTGCTGAACTCGAATCCGAAGTCAGAAAAAAACGAATCAGCTCCCGTTTTTTGAAATATTACCGTTAAAAAATGCAAAAAAAACGTTTTTTTGAGTACTTCGGTTTCTATAAGAACTGTTTTCTATCTTTCATTACTTGTTTAAATCTTTTCAATATTTTTTTTATTGCCCGAGATATCTTAAAATGAACAAAGTAGGTTAGGATGCATATATCATAAAGGAAATATAAAGTATATTTTTGTTTCGGCAACAAAAAAAAAAGTTTAATTTGGTAATAACCGACTTCAAACAAGTAGGATGTTCTCAATTTAAATGTATTTATTTTTGTATGTTTGTTACCTCAGAAGTTTCGAATGAGTGATGATGGGACATGGGACTCATTTCAATTTATTCGAGCTTTGATTATGTCATTCATGGGAAAGAAGTGTTTTAAAAAATTTTTTTTTTGTTAAAATGATATGTATGTATTATCGTTTGTCCTCGTAAGATAGTTAAATTAAATTGGCCTGCTACATAAGGGTTTATTATTGAGATTAATTGTTTAACTTTAATAATAACTCTCATCGGTTGACATTTGTAATACAAAAATATAAGTCAATAAAACCGTTTTCACTAAAAATAAACCAAATGAGAAGTCACCTTTCAAAAAAAAAAAAACGATAAAAATCACTTTTAACTTTTTCAAACTAAATATGCAGTTGAAGGGTCCAAAGGAAAATCGGCACATGTTTACATTTTCTGAAAAAATATAGCCTTGTAATGAGGTCATGTAGTATTTACTGAGCATTATGAGATGAATTTAAGCCTTGCTTAAAAACTGATAAATGTTCCACTTTTATTAATATTCAAAGAAGACAAAACTGTTACTTGCTTTGATGGTTCTGCTTTGCAAAATTAAAATTCCTCAAAACACTTTAATTTCTTTCTCTTTGCGATATTAGTCACACTTTGTATTTAAAACGGTTAGAGTGTGTTATTTTAAAAACCTGCGAAAAGTTAAAAGATTACTTTCGATCTCCGGATAATTTACCTATTACAAAAGTTACAGTTACAGTTTTCACACTCCTGAAAAGTTTCTTAGAACTTCTAAGTTACTTACACAGTGACAGTATAGACTGCTCAAAAATAGAACATGTTTCTGAAGGGTTTTATTTATGATTTCTGTAACGATGCAACTGCTATTTATGGCGCAGTTTGCTTCTAAACCACCTGCACATAAGGGGTGAAGCTTGAAGCAGAAGCTGTCATTAAAAATGCGCAATTTAAAGTGAAGAACGTCCACAATAGTGAAGCGCGGCACTAGTAAAGCTGGCAGAAATAAAATTTAAAAAAATGACTATTGTAGGTACTGTACTTGTTCTTGTAGTCCAATGTATCGTTATCTTAAATATCTATTGGAAATTTAAGATTTTGTTTTGTGTCGAGAAAAAAAAAACAAATAAAAAATTTAATAAAAACAAAAAAACAAATTTTTTTTTTTCAAAAACTTACATTTGAAACTTCAAAATGCTGTCTGTAAATTTTTAATAAAATTGACTTACGCTTTGATGAAATATATGAACTTAAAAAATATGTCATTATCTGAAAAACGGCAACGCAACAATCGTAATGTTGGTTTGGATTAAAACCCCGAATTTTTTTTTCTACACGAAACCAATACTTCCCCTATAGTAAATTGCAAGTAAAAATACGTGTGCCTAATATCGCACATGGGATTCTGCCCGACTTTCTCGTAAGCGACTTAAGCGATTTCAACAATCAGATGATATATGCTAAAGGACCCCGCACATTTTGTATGGAAAGTGGCACTCGGTGAAATTGTTTAAAATTTAAGTATGTTGTTCTCTTGAAGTCCCTGATCAAAAGTCGATATAGGCAGAAAGTCGAAAAATGGACAGTTTTTAAGATAATAGGTTTTTTCCGATGACTATCTCAAACCTTTTATTTTTCAATTTTTTCAAAACGAATAAATAAATTTTGGCTGTGGTGACTGTTTTTTTTTTTTTTTTAAAGAAGTCACCATGACTTCTTTGTTGAACTTGAATTAGCTCTGTTATTGGCATGGTGAAATTTGTGTGTATATTTCATTATATTGTACAGCAGCAATGTTTATCAATATCGTTAGAGGTGTTTTCTAGAATAATAATGTTTCCTTAACGATTGCATATATTTTGCTCCAAAACAAAAATTTGTAATCCCTTCTCTATTTCCCATGTTTTAAAAGAGAATCAGTTTGCATTCGTTAAGATTGTAGTTCAAAGTATATACTAACAGAAAGACTAACAGACAGGCGCAGAGACATAGCTCAACGTTTAAAGGACATAAGTGCATAATGCAATCATGTCTCATTAGAGGGATAAACTGACAGACAGACAAACTAATAAACTGACAGACAAACTTCAGTCTGACAGATTGACAATATCACAAACTTATTAATTGACAGAAAGACTTTAACAAACAATCAACGAGTTTACATCAAAATGACACCTGCCTACCACCATTGGTGGTACCTACTAAAATTAGCCTTGGTAAAGTGACAACAATTTTCAATGCCACTTTTCTTGGACTTTGTTGCACAAGTTCTCTATACATACACTTGTTATATTCGCTCTTAAAAGAATCTAACAGTAAACAAAGAATATTTTTTTGTGTTTATGCTCTCCATCTCGACTGCATTGCGTGCATTAAATTCTTTTATTTTTTTTTTTTTTGTTGTTTCCCAGAGAAACTAACGAACAAATTTATTACCACCCTTACTACTTACCCTTTGCCTTTCTTTGACCATATTTAATCATGTTGCGAAAATAACAAGTGAAAAAAAAAACAAACAAACAACAAACAGTTTGTGTGTCATATTGTGCATAAAAATGACATCATCCCTTTTATGTAAAATATCATATGCGCATGCTTTGATATGGGACATGCTGTCTGCGAACCAAAAATTCCAAAAAAAATATCCTTAGAACATTGAAAAGGATAAGCGGCTATTTTGCTTCCGCCCAGTCTGAATTTAACTTTAAAAGTATGTGCTACGAATTAAACTAGAAAATATATTAAAAAAAAAAAAAATATTTAAAAAAAATTTAAGACAATTTACAAAAAAAAAACCATTTATTATAATTAATAAAAAAATCTACATTCTACACATTGCATACATTTTTAATAAAAAAAAATAGGAATATACTTTTATTAATAAATAAAAACTTAAAAAAAAACTAAAAGAAGAAAAAAAAAATGTGTGAAAACTTTACCGGATTCCTTCAATTTTGTATTATTCAATAAACATTTTTTGAAAAAAAAAAACTTCTCTTATTGTAAATTCAAAGGAAAAAATCAAGTTGTGACAAAAAAAATGGTTACCGAAAGTGGAGCTCAGCAGGTGAGAAAATCAAAGAAAAATCAATTTTAAACAATTAAAAGTTTTAAATTTAATTGTTTCATTAAAATTGGTTAAGTTTTTGTTTAAAGTTAAGTGAACTTTTATAACTTTTACAAATTTAATGAAAGAAAAAAAAATCTCTGCTGCAGGCGAAAAGAAAGGTAGTCTGTTAAATGGCGTCCGTCGTTGGTTCAATCGATAAATTTTCTGAAGGGTGGTAACTATACAAGATGCAGCTTTGAGGATATATATTTTACCATTTACTATACAAAAATCTTTTCTTTTCATATTTTGTTCGGTTTGTTTTCTTTAAAAACATCAAGAAAAATGTATTCAATTTTTCAAAATTGTTAAATATAAAAATTCATTCATAGATTTTTAGAACCATTTTGAAGAAACTTGATGAAAATTTCTTTGGGTGGGGCTTATGTACTGAAAAAAAGCAGGAAAAACCTACCTTTAATGAAATTATATCATACGAGCTATATCTATATTTTTGAGTCAATTTGACAAAATTACTTTTGAAAAAAGGTCTTGAATTGAAGGTTTTGTTATAAACTATTGTCTAATCGCCGAAGGTTTTTTTTTTACTTCGAGAAAAGCGGGGGTTCAAAAACCTCTGCTTCGAGGGATAAATTATTGACTCAAAAAACCTTTGAGTGTGTTGGTGTGAAAATGCATGGATGATGCATGTGTCATCTGATTGATGAAAATTTAACTCCCTTTGGATAAAAGATTGATGGAATTCAATTAGAAAATATGATTTGAGTGACTTTGATCATTTTGAATGCATTGTTAATGTAATATCGAAAGTAGTTTGTTTTTTAAATAATTTTTAATTGTCTATTTCAGTTGGAAAAGTAGTTTGAAAAATTGGAAAAACTTATTCAATAGTTAGTTTTCTCATTGGCATAATGAAATTTGCAAATTTCCCTTCAAATATTCAAACTAAAGAGTCAAAAGAGAGAGTGAGAAAAAGATTAGTAAGAGAGAGATTCTTTTTATTGCGCAGTCTCCAAAATGGGTGTAAGTTTAATTGATTCTGTGCCTTTTTTCTGACATTTGTTTTTTTTTTTTTAATTTTTTTCTTTTAAAGATTTTGGTCTACTACATTTTTTTTGTTATTTTTTTTTTCTAATTTCAATTCTCTTTGTCTATGATGGATAGGTATTGTCAACAGAGCAATTGTTAACAAGGTGATTACCTAGCCATACGTCTTGACAGGGTACCTAACCTACCTACCTTCATATATAAGCAGTGTACATTGTACATATTCTGCAAATTGAGTGTGGTCTTTTTATTGTATTGTATTGTAGAACCTCTTATGAGGGCTAGAAACAACTTGGTTTATGTAAAGAGGGCTATTAAATAATGCAACAAGGCAGGTAGGTAGGTGTAGGTGCGGGAATTGCAAATTGGTGATTTTGTTTTTTTTTTCCCCTTTAATTTGTATTCATATTTAGGTTTTGAATTGTTAGCGGTTTATAGAAAATGTTTGTTTATAGTTCTTTGTCAAAATTATTATTTCGCATTAAGGATTGTTTTCGCGTGATGCTTAATTCAGATTTGTTTTGTATATTATTATGACGCATGTTGTTTTGCATAATTTTCTTCCAAAAAATACCATGTTTGCGAACCATAAAAATCTGCTGGTAGCTGGAGGTTGTGTTCTTCAAGTTCACTTTTAAATTAAATGAATTGGTTTATTTGGGATTGGTAACAAAACAACCTTTGTTTTTGAAATAAACATTGAGAACTTTTGTATTATTGAAAATTCTTAGAGTAAATGGGTCTAGAAAAATCGTGCCCAATTTTTAAATTCGGTTTTATTACATTTTCCGAATATAAAATAATGGCGAAGTTTCACTTTTTTAAATTGGTTCTCTTAACATGTTGAGATGCGAATCATATTTCTTCAGTAAATGCCATCTTAACAGGTTTGCAATAACAAAAAAAATCATGAACTTTTTTAATTCTTGGTTTTCGTTAAAAATGGTTTTGGCTTCAAAAGATTTATTTTCTGCTTAAAAAAAGTAGTGTCAAATTTTTTTTTTTTTCGTAAGATTAACTGGTACTGAAATATTTCATGAAATTCCTCGATGGGGGAAACATTATAAAGACGATTTATACAAACAACACACAAAAAATGGAAGAAATTTATCTTTTTAAAGTACAAAATTCTTTACCAACTTGATTACTTGGCACTAGTTAAAAAATAATGATGGAAACAATACTCGATATTTGGCTAAAATTTACAATGCTTTCAAAAGTTTCGATTAAAACATGGTTTAAGGCTCAAATTCTTGAAATTCGTTTAAAAAGAATAATAAATTGTTTTGTAGTTTTTTTTTTTTGGAAGTAGTAATTTTTAGCATTAAAATTACGAAAGATTGAAAATTCAGGTATTTTTTGACATTTCTTTTTTTAAATATTTGAAAATGTTGCGAGGCCGGAAACTTTGGGCTATAAATATGAGCAACTCTTCTAAATATCAGAACCTGTGATGCGGAGTCTGATGATTATAAAGTTATAATGAAAAAGAACTACAAATATAAAATTCTTAAATTCTTCAGACTATTTGTTTTTTGATTTTATGAATCCAAACTTGTTTTTCTTTAAGACCTTTTCGGCTCATTTGACGAAAAAAAAGATTTCATAATTGTTGCCATTTTACCACCAAGCACAATTTAATAATGGTGAATAATGTTTAATATAAAAATGAAAATTGTCTTCAACACAAGTTTATTAAAGGACTTACTTTTTGCTCATAGTTTCATGATTTTTAACAATGAAAACTAAACAAAGGTTCAGAGGTTATTATTTTGTTTGTTTTTTTTTTTTTTCAAATCCTTAAAGAAAAACACGGATTAAGGTAAGAATCCCAAAAACCGAAATCCCCGGAACTCCAAAACACCGAAAAAACAAAATCCCGAAAACCAAAAATCCAACAAACTCAAAATCCCGAAAAATTATACAAAATGAAAAATTTGCAAAAAATTTTGTTGCAAAAAAAAAAGAAATACCATAATAATCGAAACTCCAGTTTTTTTTTTTATCTCAGTCAAAGCGGACCAGTACAATTTCAAATCGATCAATTTGTTTAAAATGTGAATGAAAATCAAATCGAGTCAGACTGAACTTGTTTATTTGATTTTTAAATTTCTATATTAAATTAATTTCAGTAAATTTAGTAAAATCTACATTTTCATTGTTTATTTTTTCAAGTTTCCTTCCAAGTGAAGATATAAACATATTTTTATTTAAAAATATGTATTTCCTATTAAATTGTTAGACATGGATATCAATATAAAAAAAACCATGCAAAGACATAGACATTAACATGCGTTACAAATAAAAAGGGTAAAAACGGGTAGCTTTCTAGATTTGTCATTCACCTAAAAACAAAAATTACCAATCTAAAGCATTTTTGTGAAAAACTACAAACAGAAATGCAAAAAAATAAAGATCAAAACCCTAATAGTTGTAAAGTGGATAAAATGTAGTGCCGGAAAAGAAAATATAATTTCGAAAAAATGTCATTAAACCACCTTAAGGTTTGGCTTTGTTGACATTTACTCCGTATCTCATTACAACACTTTTTCATATGAATTTTTTCTTTGACCCTTAATATCAATATTTTGTTTTTTATTTTTAAATACCAAGGTCAAGTAACAAAATATATCCAAAGTCTTCCATATAGGTATGAACCAGTTTTTTTTTTAAATTTTTTTTGAGAATTTTTTAAAGGGATTATTTTAACTGTCAGTAATTAAATTTTATGGTTCGTTTCAATTAAAATGGGTTAAATATCGTGTGCTATTAAAACAGTTACCGTAAACAAAAATAAAAAAAAACCTACATTCAAGTGTAAATAACATTATGTAGGTACATAATGTACATGTCTGCTCTCCGCATATAAACAGTCAAGTGGAAACCACAGAAAAGAGGGTGGATTCTTTTTATTTATTTTTTTTATTTTGTGTATTATGAAAGAAGTAATGAAGATAAGGGATGAAAAGACTTTTGCCAGGCTTTTCGGATTAAAAATTATATCGTTGCTCTGAATTTCCAACGTTACGCCCAAGAGAATTTTAAACAAGTTGTATATGTTCTCATTAAATGTGTGTAGTAGGAAAAGAAATAGTATAGTGTTTTGAACTAAACAAAAATTTACAAAAAGGTGTTTCGTTAAATCATTTTGTATGTAAAAATAAGTAAAACACCTGGGTTACACCTCTTTGATTATGTGACCATTGATAAAGACTACCTACATAACTTTTATGTAAATACGGTTTGGTTTTTCAATAAAGTCGTTTGATTTTATAGAATTTAAATAAAACATTTTTGAAGGAGATACGTTTTTATTTCATTCAATTAATCTGTAAGAACTCGAGCTTGATATCACCGATAACAATCAAAAAGGTCGATGATATGAATATATTCTTTCTGATTTGTAGACATTCTAAGCTCCTCAAATTAAATTTATAAGTTATTTTCTATTGTGTTCTTTGTTCGGAATGTTTCTGATTCGTAAAATAATTTATTATCCGGTGGTCTAATGTTTTTATTCTGTGTTGATGTTGATATATAGGATTGAAATGTCGCTACCTATTATTCAATCAAGGACATCTATCCTCAGTTATTTGTTTTATTCTTTTGTTTCGTGCAAGAATAGCCCTCCTTAGTACAAACGTATGCTGATTGAGAAGGTCCTCATACCGTCCGAGATTGTCCTCAATTTATTTGCTTCACGTACCTAACTCCAGTAATATCGTGTTGTCTATCGCTTATTTTATCATTCATTGTGAATAACGTCCTTGAATGAAATAGCATAGGGATATGTATGTACTAACCTACATTTATTTATATAAAATTGTGAAATAAGCTAACAAGGACATAAAAAGAATGTTGAATAATCATAAAGTAAAACGTGGAAGATTGTAATAAAATTTATCATAAGTTTTTTTTTGTGTACAAAATGTAGATACTCGTCCAGGTTAAAATTTTATAACTTTTAAAGTATAAATCCGATTCTGATGATTTTTACTAACGAATAGGGACAACAATCAAACATGAAAAAAAATTTAACAATTCAGTGTTTTCCTGTCGGTTTTCTATCTCTTTGTATATTGTCAAGGAGCCATAGCCTCAAGCTAGGAGCTGTTCATTTTCAAAATTTTGTTCATTTTATGCTAAATTTTCACTATTGGCAATAGGTCAGGGTTGTTAAAGTCCATTCCAATAAAAAATGTCTTCACCAACTAATCAAGTTATTAGATATTTTGTTTCTGTTGAATGCTTGTAGTTTCTAATCACAAGCTATCGTTTGTCAGCAACAGAAATCTCAATGCGGAAATCATCACTTCAAATGACGTTCCGTCATTCATTTACAACCAAGTTACTTCGACCTTTGACCAATTTTTTTTTTTTTCAAAAGTATGTTTCTTCGTATTCATTTAATATTCCTTCGCTGTGTTTGAAATTAACTTTTTAAAACCGTTTGAAACTTTTCTTCAATTTTTTTTTCTTAAAATTCCACTTTTTTACAAGAAAAGTTTTAAAATTCACTTAGTCTTCAAATCCATTGCAGATATTTGTTCTCATACAATAGTAGTTACTTTTAGTAATTTTCTTGCCATTCAAGTCTGGTTAAACAAGTAAATATTGGAACAATATTTCTATAAAATTATTTTTTTTTCTTGCATTTTTTACATTTTACTTATAATTTTGTTTTACTATTTTAATTATAGGGTGATGGAAACACTTCATTCCTCCGTTCGGCACGTGCCGGCAACTTGGAAAAAGTGTTGGAACACTTGAAAAACAACATTGACATAAATACTTGTAATACTGTAAGTTTGATTTCAATTTATACTATGTTTTAATATATCTAGTAAATAAAACCCAAAAAGTAAACAATGAAAATTATATATTTATTTTTAATTCACATAAATAAATAGTTTGTCACACAAAATCCTTTATTTTTAAATATTTTTAATGATATTTTTGAAAAAGAATTGAAAATCTTTGAGTTAACTTTGAAGGATAAAGAGTACGGGGATAGAATTATTGAATGATATGAAATAACATATTTTCCTTAGTTTAATGCAATAAAATTTAGATAAATAGATAAATTATAGAAGAGAAATTTTTGCTGGTAAAAATTGGTATCTTAAAAGCCCCAGGCCGCAAGTTCGTTGGAAGGATTTCGACACAACAACGGTGTCGCAAATTCGCATTCAAGCATTAAAATCGTTGTTAAGTTGGTAATTATTCGTTAATATCTTCGTATTGGTTTTTTTTTACATTTATCTTATAGGAAAAATAACACGAAAATCAACAACAAAATTCTCGCATTGTTTTTGTTTTCAACTATTTCGTAAATAAAATTTGACAACTAGCTCAAAAGCCCAATTGCATCATCTAGACTAGTATTTCCCAACCATTTTTTACCCACCAAAAACTTTCCAATATCATCATGTCCCTGTGGTATTATGTATCTAAAAAAATTAAGCGCTAGTACTTTCAAAAAATTTAATGTCTGCCCATTTCTATTTGAAGTAGTGATATGATTTTTTTTTATGATTTTCACAGATCTCTCGTGATGTCAAGTGGACATTGCCAAGAGATTTATTTTTATTCATAATTGTGTTTAAGCAATTTTTCTCTATATAAAAAAACCCTTTCCAGAATTTACAAATATGTATGTATACATTTTCGTATAAATTTCAAAAAAATGGATCTCTGGTGTCCAATGTAAATTAGAAATTTAAAGAGTCAAATTTATTGTTTTAATTGAAAAAGAAGCTATTTTTGGTTTTCAAATCATATATCCTGAAAAATTCTGAGCAAATAAAAGAATATCCATTAAAATGACTAGTTTTAGGCCCAATTTATTCAAAAATTTAAAGTCTTCATTTAAAATGGAAATTTTTATAATTTAAATTATCCAGAACTCTCCACTTAAAAACAAAAAAACTAAATTTTACTGGACTAAACGCATTTTCTCTTCCAATGTTAGTTTTGATTTAAATCTCCAAACTTTGTTTTGCAAAAAAAAATACTTTTTTTTAAAGAGCAAATAAGATATACCAATGGTATTCATCGGGTATAAATATTGACCGTTTTTATCTTTCAATTTTTAAAATATATACACAAAAAATAGCTTTATTTCTGAGTTTGTAATCAAAATGTTCAAAATCAGCCTTGACATGGAAGAGTTTATTTTTCGAGCACATGCTAAGGTCCAAAAACAGAACTCAGAAAAATAACCCCTTAACACAATTTTGTAACTCCGTGGTATTCAGAACATATGTATTTCTTAGTTTTATGTTTACATAAATTTCTTCGTAGGTACAAAGAAATCAAAATGTTTTTTTTTGTCTACTACCCGTAGTGAATATGTTTCATTTTCAAGGAATTCAATTTGTAAGAAGTTATAAATATAAATAAGAGAGAAAGAAAAAAAAGAAATCACATGCAGTAACACATGACGTAAAACCAAAAAAAAAAAAATCCTGGAAGACAATAATTTATTCGACCAAGACCAATTGCGTGACAAAATATTTTTAGCAAATTGCTTTTTTAGAAAATTGATGGTTTCGCCAGCTTGCTCTATATGACACGTAATTGGAGTCAACGCCGCGCAGTCTTGTTAGAACCATATGTCTTTTAAATGTATGTCACGTAAAAAAGGAATACAAATGTCGGTCAATATTTTTTGTATACAAAATAATAAGGATAGACCAAAAGTCGTCAGCAAACTTTGGGTGTGGATGCAAAACAAAAATATGTTTACATAATTTTGTAGGTTGTAGCGTCACAATAAGGAGTTCCAAGGTCTGGCATCAATTTTTTTTCCTTTTAGCCTCTGGTGATTTAAAAATATTGATTTCATCGACTCTTGGGGTTTGTGGGCAACAAAAACATAAATTCATAGCTTTTCCTTGCAAGAACTTGACTTCTTCTAACATTACATCTTTTTCATCTAATTTCAGAACGGATTGAATGCCCTACATTTAGCCTCTAAAGATGGTCACGTACATGTGGTATCGGAATTACTCAAAAGAGGAGCTATCGTTGATAGTGCAACTAAAAAGGGCAATACAGCTCTGCATATTGCTTCCCTGGCTGGTCAAGAAGAGGTGGTTGCTCTTTTATTGCAATCATCGGCTTCTGTCAATGTGCAGTCTCAAAATGGATTCACTCCATTATATATGGCTGCACAAGAAAACCATGATTCGGTTGTAAAATTACTTCTTGCAAATGGAGCTAATCAAAGTTTAGCCACAGAAGATGGTTTTACCCCACTAGCAGTTGCTATGCAACAAGGTCATGATAAAGTTGTCGCTGTTCTATTGGAAAGCGATACACGCGGAAAGGTTCGATTACCAGCCTTACATATTGCTGCCAAGAAAGATGATGTTAAAGCTGCAACTTTACTACTTGAGGTAAAATTAAAATCCTAGAAACAAAATGTCCTTTCCTTTGAACAATATCCTGGATACTAATTTCATTTTGATGTTTATTTTTAGAACGAACACAACCCTGATATAACTTCAAAATCTGGATTTACACCTTTACACATTGCTTCACACTATGGCAATCAATCTATTGCAAATTTATTAATTCAAAAAGGTGCTGACGTTAACTTCCTGGCCAAGCACAATATCAGTCCATTGCATGTGGCTGCTAAATGGGGCAAAACAAATATGGTGTCTGTTCTTCTGGAAAAAGGTGCTAATATTGAAGCCAAAACCAGAGATGGCCTCACCCCTTTGCACTGTGCTGCTCGATCTGGGCATGAACAAGTTGTTGATATGCTACTTGAAAGAGGTGCTCCAATTAGTGCAAAAACTAAGAATGGATTAGCACCGCTACATATGGCTGCACAAGGAGAACACGTTGATGCTGCAAGAATACTTTTATACCATAGAGCACCCGTTGATGAGGTTACAGTCGATTATTTGACTGCATTACATGTTGCCGCCCATTGTGGGCATGTTCGAGTGGCAAAGTTATTATTAGATCGTAATGCTGATGCCAATGCTAGAGCTTTAAACGGATTCACACCATTGCACATTGCTTGCAAGAAAAATCGCATCAAAGTTGTTGAATTGTTGTTGCGACATGGAGCTAGTATAAGTGCTACCACTGAAAGTGGCTTGACACCACTTCATGTTGCTGCTTTCATGGGATGCATGAATATTGTTATTTATCTATTGCAACATGATGCTAGTCCTGACGTTCCAACTGTTCGTGGTGAGACACCACTTCATTTAGCTGCCAGAGCCAATCAGGTGAGTTAAAGGCTTGAACCATTTGAATCAAAATTAATGCAAACTTTTTACTTCTAAACTCTAGACGGACATTATACGAATTCTACTTCGTAATGGTGCACAAGTTGACGCTAGAGCTCGTGAGCAACAGACACCATTGCACATAGCTTCTCGACTAGGAAATGTCGATATTGCCATGCTTTTGTTGCAACATGGTGCTCAGGTTGATGCAACCACAAAAGACATGTATACAGCTCTTCATATTGCCGCTAAGGAAGGGCAGGACGAGGTAAAACAATTAATTGCTAAAAAAATTATGGATCACGTAGACACAGTTTATCTTATGCAACTGTTTTGGATTCGACACAAAGAATATTTCTTATAAGTTCCATCTTCTGTTCTTATTTTTATTAGTATTGTTTGTTTGATTAATTTGTTTTTAATTAATTATTGTATAGATTTTATTATCAATTGAAATAAATTTATTAAAATTATGATTTTTTTTTGTATTATATTGTTTTATTTTTATAATTATTTATTTTTTTTGGTCGTAGATTTCAATTTTCTGCTCTCCAGGACACCCTTTTGTAAAAAAATTTGTGAATTTTTCAATTTTATAAAATAGGTTTCTGCAGTTTTAATTGAAAATGGTGCAGCATTAGAATCTTCAACGAAAAAAGGATTCACTCCATTACATTTGGCTGCTAAATATGGACACATGAAAGTAGCACAGCTTCTATTACAAAAAGATGCAGATGTTGATGCACAAGGCAAAAATGGTGTTACACCATTGCATGTTGCATGTCATTATGATAAACAAAATGTTGCATTACTTTTACTCGAACGTGGAGCAAGTCCACATGCTCCAGCTAAAAATGGTCATACTCCATTACATATTGCAGCTAGAAAAAATCAAATGGATATTGCAACAACTTTACTTGAATATGGTGCTAATGCAGATACCGAAAGCAAAGCTGGATTTACACCTTTGCATCTTAGTAGCCAGGTAAATTTTATATTTTTTATACTTTTAAAGGAAATAAATATTATAGATGTGTTCAATGCATAAAATGTTGTAAATGGCATAAAGAGTTTTAAACAAAAGGTAAGCAACCCAAATTATGGCCACTATAAAAAGTAAATTCTTGAAAGTATATATTTAAAGGGTTTAGTTGAATTTTAATGTTTTTGGGATATACTCTATTTTCCCTAAAGCAGTGTTAAGATGTAAATTGTACACTCAAAAGATTTAACTATCTATTAATAGCGAATGTTCAATGTGAAGGAAATCAATTGAAACAAAAAAAAATTAATTTTGGCAGAGATAGAAAAAGATTGGAGGTAGAACTCCAAAAAAAAAAAATGGGTCTCGCAATTCTGCCTAAACCCTGGAGCAATTTTTTCAAAATTGTTAGTTAACAGTTTTGGATGATTTCCTAGAGAGGAAATTAAAATATTTTCTAGGACAAAAACTAGAACGAAAATTGAAAAGCTTACTTTTTTTTCTTAAATTCTATAAATCCTATTTTATAAAATTAACGTTTTTAGATTGAGGACAAATTACAGAATATCATTTAGTATGAATACATTAAATATATATGTTTCATTAATTTATTTAGCAGAAGAAAAATTTCCTAAACCAAAAAGATACAAAAAGTTACTCATAGACCACCAATTCGGTTAAATTCCAATTTCGAATTTATTTTTTTTAATTCATTAAAACTGAACTGATAACTATGAGTGTTTATCTTAATAATACCTTGTCACTGAAAGAACAACTGTATCCAAGTATACAAACAGCCGACTCCCTCTGAGTCGAACTCCTTTAAAGTCGAATTTCTTTCTAACTCGAACTTTTTCACCATACACCATACCATGAAGAAAAAAGAATAAATTATAAACTATTACATATACAAAAAAATAATGTGAAACTTGATGAAAAAAAGGTTGATAAACTAGTGACTTATTGATGTTGATGAGCTTTTGACTTTCTTTTCTTCAAGAGAAATTGAAAAAAAAAAAACAATTTAACTACTTCAGATACATTTAGTCACAAGGTTTGTTTTTGATTCAAGTGGTTTTTCAAAATAGTTAGCAACATTTAGCAACAAAAAACATCTACACGTTTCACGGCCCTCCTAAGATTAAAAAATATCACATGTACGTATTCTGCTATCTACAGAACTTTGTGTTCAGAATAACAATGAAAGAGCCAACAAAACTACAATATGTCAAATTTAAGCCCAAAATCATGTTAAATTGTTGCGCGATTAGGTTTTTGCTTTATTTCATGGTACATCTTTATTTAATACCGAATAATTAAATTTAAAATCTTCGTAAAATATTAAAGTCCTCTCGCTTTTTTTCGTTATTTGAAATTCAAGATTAGAATTTTAGAATGCACAAAACTATGATTAGGTTTTGTAAATTATTCCAATATTTTATTTTATTTTTCATCTTATTACTAATATTGTTTATTTTATATCATTTATAAAATTTTCAGGAAGGACATGCTGAGCTATCTAGTCTTCTAATTGAACACAAGGCTAACGTTAATCATGTAGCTAAAAATGGTTTAACACCAATGCATTTATGCGCTCAAGAAGATAATGTCAATGTTGCCGAAGTAATTCACAAAAATGGTGCAAATATTAACATGGTTACCAAAGCTGGCTACACACCATTGCATGTGGCTGCTCATTTTGGACAGTCAAATATGGTACGATTTTTATTGCAACAATCAGCAAATGTTGATGCTGATACAGCAATAGGATATACACCACTTCATCAAGCTGCACAACAAGGACACTGTCACATTGTGAATTTACTTTTAGAACATAAAGCTAATGCTAATGCACAGACAGCAAATGGACAGACACCACTTCATATTGCCAAAAGATTGGGCTATATAAGTGTGTTGGATTCGTTGAAATCTATAACAAATGTCGATGATCAAGATATTGAGCCAAAGGATGCAGATAAATATCGTGTTGTTGCACCAGAAGCTATGCATGAGACATTTATGTCGGATTCGGAAGAGGAAGGTGGTATGTACAGACATCAATTACTGCTCATTGAGAAAACTGTTTTCTTATTTAATTTTTTTTTTCAATTTTTGATTATGTACAAGGTGTTTTTTTTTGTTGGGAACATTAAAAAAGCTTACCGATTATGCGTCTTTTTGCCCTTCCAATCAGTTTTTAAAATCAAAGAGAATGTTCATCTTTTCCATTTTCCTTGTTTCTGTTGACCTTTTTCCTTAGAAAATTTTGTAATTCTATTTAATTTGAATTGTTGGAATAACATTTTTAGTCAATTTTTTTATTTGATACTATTTTTTTATGTTGTTAATTTAGGAGAAGATAACGCATTATCCGATCAGCCCTATAGATATTTAACAGTCGATGAAATGAAATCATTGGGAGATGACTCTTTGCCATTTGATGTTACCCGCGATGAAAGAATGGATTCTAATAGAATGACTCAAAGTATTGAGACAACACCAAGGCAAGCTGTCGAAGAAACTATTAGTCCTCATCGAGCTCAAGTTCATGAAACAATGAAAACTAGTTTTGAAGGAAATACATACAATGTTCCCGAACAGGAATTAATTCATATTGGGTAAGAATCTAAATAAATTTTAAAAACATATTTTTTGTCAGAGAACATATTTCTTTCAAATCCTTTTTCTGTTGTCAAATTTAAAATTAAAATAAAAATACTGAAAAAACTAGGTAATTTTATAACGCATTCACACCTGCTTTTTAAGGGTTATTATCGCGAATAGGTTTCGTTCTTTGGAAATTAGATACAATTTTCTCTCTGTTCGTGTTTCTTGTGAATACTTTTTTTCTATACAATTTCAACAAATTCTAAAACAGCTGCAAAATATGACTCAAAACTTCTATCATTTGTTAAATGGCTTCATAAACTTCTTACTATGAACTTTACAAGTTGGTATTTTGTTACTTTGAAAAAATCAAGTAATTCCCAATGAAAAAAAGTATTGACTAGTTCTTATGCATACCGAATAAAGTATTTACTGAAAAAATTCATCCCGAAAAGGAATTATAATTACTATGGCTGATAGTACATTAGGGTGGGTCAAATTACAATTTTTTGGATTTTCAAAAAGACTCAGCGATTAAAAGGTGCTAAATGGTTCGGTCAGTGTAAAATTTCATTTCATTATTTTAAGCCTAAGTGCCTCCGGATTGTGGTTTAATTTTTGAAAAAGCTGATTTTTGCCTAAAACACACATATGCTTTGCTTAATTAATTATTTTTATCTCATTTCTTATACAAGCTAATTCAGGAGGATGTGCCAAAAAGCTTAAGCGTGTAGGTTGGGTTGGGTTGGGACAAGAAAGAAATCGAATGGTAGAAATCGACTCTGTTTAGTCAGGAGGAGCAGTTTTCTAAAAAAAAAAAATGATTTAATTAGGAAAATAATTATTAAAAATCACCGGTTATACCTACAACCACATGTTATATCTTTTTGTTAAGTCCCAAATCTCATTTTTATTTTTCTTTCAAATAAAGAAAAGGCTGTTTTTTAAAAATTAATTTTGAAAATCAAAATTAAAAAAAAAAAATATAATTTGCGAACAAATTTTTTTTTCAAAATTTTATGTGATTATAAGAGCCAATTTTTCAATAGTCAGATATATATTGACATTTATTCTTCTGATAGCCTAACTGACGATTGAAAAATCAGGTGCTATTTAAGTTTTCAAAATTCAATGTTCTTATTTGTTTTTAAAAACAGAAAACCGGGTGCAAAAATGTTTTGTCGTTTTTGAAAAAAAAAAACCAAAACTACTTTTTTCTAAGACTTGATAAATTAATTTAAGAAACATTATAATCTTTCTTCTATTATTTTTTAGTGGATACCACCCCTCCTAGGGAGAAATGATCCATTTGCATTAACTACAATTCTACCAATTTTCAAGATTCTAGGGTATTCCGAAGTATAATCTTTAATAGTTGATATTAATTCAACCAAAATGGGCGATTACCACGCCCCCTGTATGGAAAATCTCAATTTTTCGATTGTTTTGCTTTGTATGTACTTCAAAATCCATCACCATAACAAGTTTCTATGATAACGAGAAGTTTTTCATAATTTTTATGATCTGTTAGTTAGTGAGTCAATCAGTCACTGTTTTTGCGATTTTTGAAGGCCTATTTCTCAGAAACTACTAATTCTACGTAGCTGTAAATTTCGGAGGAGCTTGATTTTATATTATTGTTCTATTCATAGTTTGGCACCATTTCATCATTGTGCCCGTAAAAAAATCAGCAAAAAATTTCTCCATACATTTGTGGCCCAGCCTATGCTATAATAGTACATACTTAATTTTCCGCATTTACTGGCTTTGTATGCATATCAAAATTATTATATACTTGAAAATTCGCTAGTAAAAGCATTTACTATTTGTATGCATATCTACTGTTTTGAAAATATGTGTTTTCGTGGCCCCCTGTAACGAGCCTTATGGAAGCCGGAAACTTCAAATCTCTTTTTTAAGCTTTTAAAACACTTCAAAACTAATCTGTATTACAAAAAATCCATACTGAAAAAATAACTGTCGATTATATTATCTTTTAGAATACTTCAAATCTCTTATGAGTCTGCTCTTGGATTATAAAAACTTAATTTTTTTTTTTCAAATTTGTAGTCACTTAGAGTAGGAAGTATGCACATATTTGGTAAATACAAAACCTAAAACACTTGAGCAGCGTATTTAAAAACTTAAAAAAACCTTTACAAGAATGTATGACCGAATATTATAAACATAAATTCAAAAATGACTCGTAATGATATCGTTCCATGAATATATCCTTTAAAACCTTACTTTAATATGTTGCATTTTTAAAAACTTGTCACTTTGTTTAACTAATCATTTTTTCGTTTTTTTTTTTTTTTATTTCAGTCGAAAACTTTCATGGAAAAAGTAAGATGACTTGCTAAAACCTATATGCGATATTGTTACTAAATATTATTTCCAACAGCTTCTTAGTTTCATTCCTTGTTGATGCTCGTGGTGGAGCAATGCGTGGCTGCCGTCACAGTGGTGTTAAAATGATCATTCCATCCAGATCAACTTGTCAGCCAACACGAGTAACATGCCGATATGTTAAACCCCAAAGAACAATGCATCCGCCTCAATTAATGGAAGGCGAAGCTCTAGCCAGTCGAGTTCTTGAACTTGGTCCAGTTTCTGTGAAATTCCAAGGTCCAGTTGTAATGGAAGTACCACATTTTGCTTCCCTTCGTGGCAAAGAAAGAGAAATAATCATACTCCGTTCGGACAATGGAGAAACATGGCGTGAACATTCCATTGAAAACTCTGAAGAAATCATCCAAGATGTCTATGCAGAGTGTTTTGAGTTAGATGGTAAATAAATGATTTATTTTATTGATTTATTTATTTAATATACATTTTTTGTTTTTCAGAAATTAATCAACTCAATGAACAAACTGGTAATCATGTTTGCCGATTCATAACATATGATTTTCCACAATATTTTGCTGTGGTCTCACGTATTCGACAAGAAGTACATGCAATTGGGTCAGAAGGAGGCATGGTAACAAGCACTGTTGTTCCACAAGTTCAAGCTGTATTTCCACAAGGAGCTTTGACTAAAAAGATTAAAGTGGGACTTCAGGTAAATCTTTTTAAACCGCGGAAAGGTGTTGCTCCTGAAAAATTACGAAAAATTAGTGTTAATCATGTACCCAAGAAAAAGCGTTTCTCACTCATTTGGTAAAAAAAAATCTTTTATTAAAAAAAAAAAAAAACAAACAACAAAGCAATAATAATTCTATATTTACTATCTACATTATGTATACTACATATATACTATTTGCTTATTTTTCTAACCTAATTGTGTTAGGTTAAGTATAAATTATATAAAAAAAAAATACTTTCGAATTAGCTTTGGATTTTTGATTAATAATGCAAAAGGTTCTGTTTACTGGCATCAAATTAATTTTAAATGAATTCAAACTTTTTTTCAATTTCGTTTGTTGTTTATGCTTACTGACAGTGAAGTGTGCATTTACTTAAAAACTTAAAATATATTTTATACTTACTTTAAAAGTTTAAAGTTTTTGCTTATTACTTTTTTTTTTTTTAACAAAAACTCTAAAAAAAAAACAATTTTTTTTGCAACTTTTTAAATTTTACTTCTTCATTTTAAACGTATATTTTCCAATTTTAAATGACAAATGACTTGAGTCTGAAAGGACTTATGCTCGGTCTTTGCCTCCAAGTTGCCTCCAATCATCAATTTCATTCAAGTTAATTTATTCACACTAGAGTTATCAAAGTCGAGTTTCCTCTATTTGTACCTATGCCTTTTTTAATAGGATCCAAATGTTTGCCTGATTGAAATTTTTTTCATGCTCACTGCATTAACTTAACCTTGGAAGACTTTGACACCGTTATATCGCTGACTGTATTAAAAAAATCATCAAAAGAATGCTTGTGTCAAAATCACAATTTTAGGCAATCTCAATTGTTTCAATTACCTACACGAAAATGCTTTTATGCTGTGTTTACTAGGCGAGTTATTTAAAGACCCTTATGTTTGGGGTTTGCTCGAGAGTAAATCATTTGATTCCGGATCAAAATCATTGAATATATTTAACCCTCTGTCGGCACACGGGTGCGAAATTGGCAGGACAAAAATAACAGGTGTTCACAAAAAGTGTTTTTATAAGGGTGAAAATACCTTTTTTTTTAAATTTTGAATACAATATTCGAATTCCTCGGAAAATTCTACATTAATTTCATATATGATTCTCTATAAAATACTGAGACAGAAAAAAGTTCTAGCGAAATGAAAAAGTATACACCAAATTCGCAAAAAGGAGGTGTGCCTACAGAGGGTTAATAATAGACTTTCCTCAGCTTAAGTTAAATTGATATGAATCTATCAGATGAACCAGAGCCAGAAGAGTGACTTCAGGCAGATACAATTTTGCCGAATTGTAGAACGGTATTTAGAGGATGTTTTTATATCACCTTTCTCAAAGACCGGGCAAACCTATGTCTGTGACTTTGAACATTTCGACATTTAAACTATGAGCTTTTACTGTGTTTGAGCTAAGATATGCGGCTATCTTAACTTCAATCAGTAGTGTTGGAAGACTTTTATGGCTAAAGTTTGCCTTTGAATTTACAAAAGTCTGAAAAGAAATGGTTCCGAAAATGAAGATATGATAAGATGTTTCAGTTTTTCAATATTTTAAATGGATTTACCATGTCATTTTCTAAAAAAAATTAAGCTTTTGCAAATACAAAATTGCCACTCTACGACAAAAATATGTGATCATTTCGTGCTTTTTTTCGCAAGGTCATCATTTTTGAAAGGATTTGATGTTATATTTGTTTGCATTTCGTACAAAATAAACTTGAATTGAAGGTGTTTGGAATAACAATAGCCTGTGAAGCTGATTTTGAACCACGAAATTGTCTAAGTCAAAGTTGATTTTGCGGGAAATAGTTTTTTAATTCTTGGATCCACCTCAAATACTTTTGATGTTCATTATGGATTTTTAATTTTTTTGTTAAATTCTAAAATCTTTAAATTTTCTTCTCTGAGTTATTCATCATGCCATATTTTTTTTTTTTATTATTTGAGTTAATGTTCTTAATTAAAACTCACCAGTTCATCAGATTAAATAATTTAGTAATTACACCACACGAATGTGATACTTTATTTATTATTTTCTTTTTAATATTTCAAAACTTTATTTAGTATTCTTTTTTTTGGATATTACAAGAAGAATCGTAAGAAAACAATTCAATCATTAAAGCAAATAATCAAAACATGCACAGTTGCAATATTTTTCAATTAAGTTTTATAGCTTTTTGTTTCAAGTTAATATATTTATGAATCATAATTATGTAGATGCTATTATAGTGACCTGATTTTGGAATTCAAAGCGTTATGTTTAGGACCTGTCTTACTTCAATATTTCGAAAAGCCTGGTTACAGAGGCGAGAAAACTAATTTGTTTTATGAATTTTGAATCAATTTTTAAAAGAGCTTTTAAATATTTCAATTAGTGGATAAAATATGCATGATGGGTTCATACCTAAATGTCAAGGTCAATGGGTTTTTGACCTATACATTTTATATGTATGAATGTCAAATTGTTCTAAGCCTATAAGAATGATTAAGAGTTCCAAAGTCCTTGGTTTTAAAAGGGCAGAATACTCTCTTTATTATTAACCATTTTCAACATTAAATTTAATTTCGTGTGCTTAATTGTGACAGTTAATAAATTATTGAATGAATTTTAGGTTTTAGCTTAGCCAAACTTTGGAGAGAAATTTGTATGGGATCTGCGTATTAGACTTGAAGATCGAACCTTCTTGGCGAAATGTAAGCCAGTTTAATATATACTGCACTTAAGCTAAGATATGCGGCTATCTTAACTTCGTTTAGTACTTTTTTTTAAACACTTTTTTGGTTGAAGTTTGTCGGAAAACGACGAACGTTCAAAAGTCAACAGAAATGGTCCCAAACAAGAATCTTGCATTTTTTAGTTCCACTTTTCCAGAGGAATTATCTCTTCTTCTGCTCGATTGCGGTTGATAAACCATGTAGCATTTTCAGTAAAAAACCAGCATGTACCAGTATCTATAAAAAAAATGGAGACTGAAGGTTTTTGAGACAGACTCATTTAAAACTCGTTTCGCATTCCAAAATCAGATCACAGACATTTGCAGATTTTTTTTTGCTTAATTTTTTTTTTAAACTTTTCTTTTACATATAGCTGCCTAAAAATGTATAATTTGTATTTATTTATGTTACGTTTATGTGTGATGTATATGCTTAAGAATATATATTGTTTATTATAAATATTAATAATAAATTTCAATTTGTTGTTTCATGTCTATAATGCTTATTGCACTTTTAATAATAATATATAATTATATCACGCTAAACAATTATTGTGCCATGTAAATTTATTAATTAACTAATCACTGGTCAATAAATTGAATATTTGGAAATGATTAAAAAAAAAACTAATTTTAAAAAATCAACAAGTAGGTAATATAAGGTTTTGAAACACACAAAACCAAAGGGAATTTCCTAATGCGCATTAAACTATACACAATAAATGTTGTGTAAAGGAAATCTCTTGACTCCCTGTACATTTATTGTTGTGTATAGAAACTAGTACATTATCGATTTTTTTATTAAAACGACAAAAAGTTCCGCCTTGATATTTTCAATGGAACACACTTTCAAGGAAGCCAATGCAATTCTCAGAAGATATAGTAGTTAATGTACTAATAATTAATCTACTCATGAGTAGTTAAACACCAGAAAAAATGTACAGGCAGTCAAGAGATATTCTTTACAAAACAATAAATTGCTTGCACTCAATGATTTTCGTAGGACTAATAAAATAGTTTTCTACTGACGAAAAATAAATTTGACAGAAAAAGGTAATCGATACCAAAAAAAAAAAAGAGTTTCTTAGTTATTAGTTATTGACCAGTAAAAACGAATCGATTTTTTTTTATTCTTTTTTAAGATTTAAATTATATTAGATACACAGTAATTCACTGATTATAAGTTCTGTTCACATTAATTTTAATAATTAATTAAACATTAAAAACAAAAACACATTCCTATAAGTTTAACAAAAAATAAATACAAAAAAGAAACAATGCTCATATGATAGGTCTAACTTCTAAAAGAAAAAAAAATCATTTAAAATTGATTTAAAAAAAAAAAAACACAAAAAAGATTTTAAACATATTTTCATGTTAACTTAAACAGAAAAAAATATTTACAGTAAATTATTATTAATAAAGGTTAGAACGTATTTAATATATTGTATTAACGATAACGAACATAACTATCAAACAATAATGTTATACAAACTTAACAATGTACTCAAAAAAAAAAAAAAATAATAAACAACAACATAAACTTAAACAATATTTATATCAATACTCGTATATATCTACTATATATCAAAATGACAACTGTAATCTCTCCTTAAAACTATTAAACAAAAAACAAAACAATTATTATAATATCATATTCTGTTAAGATTTTACCCAATAAATTTAGTTTTAAAAAAATAATACCAAATATGTTTTTAATTTAATTTATTTTTGTATATTAGTTTCGGTCGATGGTTGCATTCATTTTTGAAGGGTTGCAAATTTCATAACACATTCAATATTGTATATTTATATTTTGTGCGCTTCTTTTTATCAATTAAAAAAAATCAAAATTCGGAAATTTCAAAATGAATTTAAAAACAAAACAGAAAATTAAATAGAAAATAAACTAAATTTATTGGGAAAGGGAAAACAAAATAATCTTGTCTTGTTTTGAATGAAATTAATTTTGGGCATGGGTTGCCAAAAATCTGTATTTTTTTTTTAAATTCTATTTGTTAAGACAAAAACTAAGTTTAACGAAAAAAAAAATTCCCTTTGAAGATAATTTTGTATTTTTAATTGTTTTTTGTGTGTTTTTAATTCTGAATTTGAAAATTCCAAAATCACTACAATACTACATGATGCACTTACATTTTCGTAAAAAAATTAACATTTATACCTACACAACATTTCGTAATTTTAAAATAGATTTTTAAAACCTATTTTTGGAAAAAATTTTAAAATGTAAGTGATAAGTTTTAATTTTAATTGAATTTTGCGTTAAACGATTTGAAACGATTTTTGGATTTAAAAAAAAGACCCGTGCCGATTATTTTCACCTGGTTCAAAAAATTTATTAAGGGTGAGCCATAGGCTGGTATCTAGATATTTTATTTGCATGTATAAAAGTTTCGCATAATTTTAAATGTTTTTTCACTGGTTTTTGGCAGAAATATTTCGCAGCATTTTCTTTGATTACTATGTATATTGGCCATTTCTCGTATACAATGGAATGCGCCAATTCAAGCAATTTATTCGTTCAGTTTTTAAATCAATGTTTAATATTTTTGTTTTATTTTGTCTCGTGAATATGTAAAACTGGGTTACTGTCACGATTTTTGAAGATAACACAATCTGGCTCACCCTTTACTCACATAAAAAAAAAACAAGTGTTTGATGTTTACAGTGTAAGAAGTTTTCATAGGTACATCACTTTATTTATTTATTTTTTTCAAGAACACTTCACAAAATCAACCAAATGAAAAGAGAAAAGAAATGCAAACAAAAAATAAAAAACAAACAATCAAAACAAAAACAAAAAACGTAAAAACGCTTTAAAGCGGAATTGATTTTTGAATTTTTTTTTTATTTCTTATCATCAATATAGGCGCAACCAGTCGACCCTGATTTAACTGCAAAATTACTAGGTCGGGGTGTAGCTGTATCACCCATTGTTACTGTAGAGCCGAGAAGGCGAAAATTCCATAAAGCCATAACACTTAGCATGCCTGCACCTAAAGCTCATAGTCAAGGAATGATCAATCAATATTCTGGAAATACACCAACCCTTCGATTGCTGTGCTCAATAACAGGTATATTAGATTGTATTTTATAATTATTATTGTATGTTTTAATTTTTTTTTCTTATATAAAAAAAAAAATAGGTATATAAGTAGTAATTTCTTGTGTCGGCTTTAAACTGATGCATTGGCACATTTTCATTATGCAAAATATATACGTTTATCATTTAAAACATTAAAAATCAACACATTTTTCGTGAATTCAATAATAATTTAAAAACATAATACACATCCACATCGTGCAATTTAAAAAAAAAAAATCCTTTTTGCTGTTCACAACATTATCATTCAAAATTATGCCCAGGAAACTTGAGAATTAATACTATGATTAGATTAATATAGGCAGGCTTATAGAATAATTCGAAATACACCAGTACTTTCAAATCACCCCTTTTCATTTTGAAAAAAAAAGAAAGCAAACATAAATTAGTTATTGTTTTTGGCTTAAAATTAATTCGCAGCATATTTTTGGAGCGAAGTAACAAAATCTCGAAAAACAAAATTCCGAAAGCATTATTACATCCAAAAAGCCAGAAGCATAAATCCTGAAAATCTAAAATTAAGAAAACGCAATAACACGTAACTTAAATAATTGAACATACAGGGTAACAAAAACAAATTTAATAAAATATATAAATTATGTATATGTTTTTGGTTCAGGAATATTGTTTTTTTTTTTGGATTACATGCTTCAGATTTTTGCCGTATCTTAGCTTATTACTGATAATAGAATAGTTTTAAGATTCGTTTACCTCTTTCGTCCTTACGTCTGACAATGAAAAAAAAAAAACTAAAAAAACAAAAGTTAATATTTAAGAGTGAATCTATTAGTGGCCTTCATTACGTAAGATTAAACTATATTTGATTTCAAATATTAAATTTTATTTGTTAAAAAAGAAGTAATAACACCTTAGAAAAAATTCCTAAGTTTCTTGGCCGCCATTTTTAAATTTTAGAAAAATTAATCGTATATATAGAAAGTTGCATTCTATGTGAATACGAATAGAAAATTTTCCTTATTTTGAATATTGTTAAATTTGATTGCGTATACGGACTGAAAAGTCTCAAGGAAAACCTTCTTTTAATGAAACTATAATTTTCTAAATGATTTTTGTTTGTTGATTCTGAATACGAAGTCAAAATTGATATTGATATTAAAATATTCCCGTTAGAAAATCTCGAAAACCCATTTTTTTTGCTGTTTTCGAAGCAATATTTTTTCAAATAAACTAGTCACGGTTTATAAAAGAACTTATTTTTTTTTTCAAATTCAGTTTCAATCTTCTTAATATCTCTTTTCTTATTCGAGATATCTAAATTTAAGTAAGTTAAGTAGGTTTAGCATATCTTACCATAAAGAAACTGAACATTAAAAATTCATATTTCTTTCTCCCAAGAACAAAAGTATACTTTTATAAAAGATTTTAGTTTGCTGATTTGGAATCCGAATTCAAAAAATTTCGATCAGCTTCTGTGTTTGAGATATAGTAGTTTTTTTTTTTGAGATTTCTTAACCAAAAACTTGATTTTGTGATTCTCTAACGCGTATATCTCAAAATCCTGACGTGCTAGATTCTTTTTGACTTCGTAAAAAAAGTATGCTTTTATTCCTAGGAGAAACAAATTTTAAGATTTAGAAGGCAGTGTACCGAATGTTTTATCACAGATAAGATATTTCTAAATAAAAAAAATAGTATATAAAATTACAATAAACGTATAATGTATTTTAATGTATTTTATTATAGTTCTCTTTACATATTTGAATTTTTAAATAAAACGGGCGTTGAGATTTTACATTTTCCTTAATTAAGGTGTTTTTGTTCATGTGGAATTTACTAAAAACTGCACGATTTCAATATTGTTGCTATTTTTGCCAATTAGTATCTTAAAATGTGTGTAAACTTTAATTAATAAATACAAATTTGGTGTCATATGATAGATCATGTTATGAGAAATAAGTCCTCCGAATTTGAGCCCAATACGAATATTAGTTTTATTTTTGTACTAGGTCAACCGAATCTAAAAGGGTTATTTTCTACAAACTACTCATATTTTTCAAAAATCATTAAAAAAAAAAAATGGTTCTGAGACCAGATTTGGATTCAGGAAAGTCAAATCATTCATAATTTTAAAAAATTATTTGAAGGAGATAAAAAAGATAAATTTTGCAGACCAGTGTAATAAAAAAAATAGGATTTTTTTATTTGAAAAATCAATTTTTTTTGAAAAGAATCGAAGATTTTGTTTTTAAATTTGAGTATTCTATAACGAATAGTATTTCCTTATTTATTGGGATATTAAATATATGTAGAACTATTTTTTTCAAAACGACTCTAAGAATTTTCGAAATTAAATTTAAAATAATTTGTGCAATTTTCTATGCAATGTAATCAATTTTATGTTTACTTCATATGAAAATCTAAGATCAAGTGCCGGATGTCACACCCGTAACGTTTTTTGTTACATCCAATAGAGTGTTCAAACGAATATTTTTGATAGTTTTTGGTCTCATTGTAGAAATGGTACTTAATTTAATTAAAATTTCAAGATGTTCTTCTGGAACAGAATAAACATACTTAAAGTTAGTTATGTAACGAATTATGCAGGGTGGTAACAACATGCGTTCTATGTGTTATTCAATTTGTCTACTAATAATATTTATTAATGGGTAATAATTCATAAGTTTAAAAAAGTTTTACACCCTTTGCAATGGAAATTAGAAACAACCATTTTTTTAAAATGTAGTTCCTATAAATTTTATTATTAAAAAAAAAATATGTAAAAAATATTATCTGATGTGTTAAAAACATGTACATTTTTTTGTGGTTTTTTAAGTTTTTTTTTTAATTTTATTTATTACTATTATATAATTTCATTAATTTTAATTATCAACTCTCAATTAATAATAAAATTGATAAAAACTAAATTGATAAAAAAAACTCTTGGTGCCTTCTAACTATTTTTCTTTTCCATAGAAAATTGTGTTTTTAATTCATACAAATATTATTTAAATCTGAATTTTTGATAGATAAATAAAAAATATTAATAAATTTATTAATTGATGACTGATAAACGCAATAAGTGTGTTAGACTTACCGAAAAACATTTAAGCGAAAACATTTATTTGATTTGAGTTTAAATTTTCCAAATTCTTATTTAAATTGTGAACAGTTAAAAAGGATTTTTTTTTGTAATAATCGTTACAAAATCTAAAATGCTAGTTACTAACTTCGATTCAATATCTAAATATAATATCAAGCATAATAAAGCACGTATATAACATAATAATGTGTCCAAAGTGATTTAAGCAATTCATTTTTTTACGTTATGCAGTAATGTCATTAATTTTACATTATTTTTAATATTATTTCTATCATATACTACTTATGCGATTTTATTAACTGCTCTTTAAAAAAACAAAAAAACGATAAAATAACTAGTTAATTTTTGTACTAATGCGTTAATGCATATGTGCACGCATTCCATTCTTTTTTTCATCGTTGAAGGTGTGTTTCGGAAAAGATCTCTAAAAGGTAACTAACAAACAAAAAAAAAATCAAAAGAAAAAGAACTTAAAAAACAAAAAAATTAAAAAAAAAAAAAAATACAATTATAAAAGCATACATAAACAACAAGACATTCGCAAATTTTACTCTGCATAATTATTATTAATACTATGAAGTTGCAACTTTCCTTAAAAGATATAAAAATGCTTTGGCAATTTTATTATTTATACAATTTTACAAAAAAAAAAAAAAAACTTCTTATAAGAAATCAATTATTATTATTGATATTTTACTTTCCTCCGTTAGATTTTTTTGAATACCTACATTTAAATAATATGTGCATTTTGAAATAGAGCAATAATTTTTTATTGTTATATTACATATATATAATTTAATTTTAAATTGATTTTAATTAAACTTTTTCGTCAAAATATCTGATATTTTATATATATTTTCACTTTTTATGTATATTCAAGCAGTGCAAATACACGTTATTTGAATGAGATTATATTTTGGTTTTTTTTTTTTCAACACACAAAAAACACCACTATTTTAAGTAACTACATAAAAATATTATATTTAACTCTTTCGTATTAAAAAAAACATACCTACGGAATTTTCGAAATTAAATTAGATTATTTTTTTTTTTTAATTTATTTTTTTGATATTCTAGTAAATCTCGCAAAATCTCTTTTGAGGTCAAAAACTGCGCAGTTTGAATACAATTTGTTTATTTATTTGTTTTTTAAATGACGTATATTTGCCTTTAAATATTGTTTGAGTTCATTGTTAAATAATATTCCTGCAGCTGAAGTTACATAATCTAAATCTAAAAAAACACCATTCTATCTTTCTTCCCCACACAATTTTCATATGTTTTGATTAAAAATTAATTAAAAAAAATAAAATAATTAAGAGAGGTTACGCAAAAAACTAAAAAAGAAAAGAAAACAACAAAAAAATATCAGTAAATTAGTTAGTGGCCCTTAAGGGAACTTTTCTGAAACCAATGAAATATTTTTAAAATATAAAATAAATATATAAAATATACTAAAACATTAAACCTTTTTAAGTGATAACGTAACATATCAACATTTTATTTGTTGTTTATTTATGCAAAAATGTAGATATTTTTGCTAAAGTTTAAACAAAAAAAAAATTATTATTTACGCTTATATTGTTAATTAAACATTTTATATAGTTGTACAAATTATATAAGTAATTTTGTATGAAATTTCATAAGAAAAAAAAACATTGGTTTCTACAATTATGTATGATGATGATGAATAATTTTTTAAAAAAATAATTCTTGATAACGTTATTTTTGGCATGAAGTAGAAAGCTTTTAAACTTTTTTCTTTCAATTTTTTGTTTTTTTATAATTTTTCTGTTGTGGATATTTTGAACCTATCGCTTTTGTGCATTTTCATATAAGTACATATTATTGTAAACCATTTTTATGTATTTATTGTTGATTTTATTTATTATACTCACTTTAAACAATATTAAAACAGGTTAACACATTAAGTTTATTCAAAAATAAAAAAAACATACTTACTGCCTGTAAAATAAAAAAAAAATACTAGTAGGATTATCAAAACTTGTTGTTATTTAATTTTTCAAAAATTTTCTGGTGTTTTTATTTATTTTTTTTTTTAGATAAATATTTATTTTTGTACAATAAATTAATTTTATATATTTAGGTGGTGCATCAAGAGCTCAATGGGAAGATGTAACTGGATCTACTCCGCTTACTTTTGTCAACGAATGTGTATCGTTTACAACAACTGTGTCAGCTAGATTTTGGCTAATGGATTGTAGAAATATTTCCGAAGCAACTAAAATGGCCACCGATCTTTATAGGTAAGTCCTTTATTTTTCAGTTAGCTATTCTTATTTTTTTATGCATATATGTAATAACTTTGACGAACCTTCGTGATTAAAAAATAGTATAACAATCTCTAAAAAAAGAAAGCCATCTTTTAATAATTTCCACCTTTCAATTTTTATTGAGACATTTTTACTTAGATGTATTCATCAATTAAAATGAGGGGCTACAGTTTCCTGCCTAATTAAGATTGTTTTAATTTTTAAGTATCGATTTCCTACGATACAGAAGTAAGGTTCTTAAACAAGAATTGATTTTTTACAAGGTGTAGAGTTTTAACCTTGAATTGAAATCGAAATAATTCAACATGCTAACCAGAAATTTCGATATAAGTATGTTAATAACAAATTATTTTGAAAGTTTGGTGTTCTTGAAAAGATGTACCAATGCCTATAAAAGTAAGGAGTTCGAAAAACATATTTTTTCTCTGTTAACTTACAGGGTTTTCTTTTTTTGGATATTTGGAAATTGTCTATAAGTAAATATTTATAAGTTTGTTCTTTGAATTTTCACATTTTTCTATTTGAAAACAGCTATAAACACTTTTTATTTCGACACTTAAATGTCGAAATATATGACTAAAAAATGAAAATATTAATTTTCTAAAATACACGTGTCTTATAACACTGGTCAACAAAATTTAACTTTTTGTTTGCCACAAGAACCAAAATATACTTTTCTAGTAGTTTTTGGGGTGCTGAATCCAAATCTGAAATCAGAAAAATTTGATTGGCCTTCGTTTTTGAAATATTACCGTTATAAGATGCTAAAAAACGTCATTTTGGCTGTTTTCGAGGTTCAGTTTTTATGTGGGGTAATTCATTATAAACAAATTTGTAACGGTTATTATAAGAACAGATATTCTTCTTTCAAAAACTGTTTAAAATTTTCCCGATATCTTTTTTATTGCTCGAGATATCTTAAGTTTCAGTTAATAAGCCAAAGAGAAACTAAACTTTATCTAAAGTTTAATTCACTGGTCACAGAATTTTTAACACAAGAACCAAAATATACTTTTCTGAAGGTTTTCGAGTTGGTGAACTCAAATCCGCAATCGGAAAAATTCTATTAGCCTCCGTTCTTGAAATATAACCTTTATAAAAAAAAAACCTTTTTTTTTGCATTTTATAACGGTAATATTTCAAAAACAAAGGCTAATAGAATTTTTCTGATTGTGGATTCGAGTTCAGCAACCCAAAAACCTTCAGAAAAGTATATTTTGGTTCAATTACTTGCTTGTTTATGTATTCTTCAATTTTTGAATGCGCATGTGTAAATTAATATATGTTTTATTCTTTTCAGGGAAGTTATACACGTCCCCTTCATGGCCAGATTTGTTGTTTTCGCCAAACGTGTCGAGTCCAATGAAGCAAAACTTCGTGTATTCTGTATGACTGACGATAGAGAAGACAAAACTCTAGAAAAACAAGAACAGTTTACCGAAGTTGCCAAGAGCAGAGATGTTGAAGTACTTGAAGGCAAACCCCAATACATAGAAATGGCTGGCAATTTAGTTCCTGTAACAAAATCTGGCGAACAATTGCAACTTATGTTCAAGGCATTCCGTGAAAATCGTTTACCATTCAATGTACGAGTAAAAGATCAACACGCTGACATTGTTGGTCGAACGTTGTTTATGAAAGAACCGAAAATTGCGAAAGGAGAACCACCACAACATCCTATTTGTATATTGAATATAATTCTTCCAGAAATTGTGATACCGGATCAAATTCAAACTCTCCAAGATAAATATGAAACTGATAGTTCCAAATATCCCAACAGTCACTATGTTGGTGATTTGAGAATAGTTGATTTGTCGAATCTTTTAGGAAAAGATTATATACAATTAGCGCCAGAAATTGGAATATCACAGTCCGAGATAAATGTGATAGTAAATAGATACCCGAATAGTATTGCACGCCAGGCACAGGATCTGATTCGTCTTTTTAAAGAGAAACCCCATTTTGATATAAATATTTTGGATTATGCATTAAAAACTATTGGCCGAGAAGATATTCTTCAAAAATGCAGACTAACACATGACGAAACCGAACCTGAAAAGGAAATAAAATCAATCGAATATGGAAAAAGTAAGTTCGTCAGCCTAAATAGCTAAATTACTCATTAATTTTTTGTTTTATTTTAAAAACTTTCAGGTTCGAGCATACAACGAATTCATGATAGGGAAGAAATTAAATATTCAGCTGAGGAAAAGGAAGTAGAAGAGTCCGAATCGGATGATGAAAATCAGAAGAGAACCGTTGCTGAGAGGCGGGAAAAGATAGTTAAACGACTTTCCATTGAACGCCAAATACCTGCCTCAAGTCAAAAGAAGGAAATCGTCCAAGAAATAACCGAAATTAAGCGAACTAGTTTAATTGACGACAAGAAAGCCATACACGAAGAAGAAATCATGTTACAAATGTCCACCGATAATGTAATCAAGACAGCACCCGAAAATGTCATTAAAATGAAACTAAACAAATTCGAACCTATCGAAACGTCTAGAGCAGATTTTGACAAAGAAATTGTTTTTAAATTCAAACCTGCAGCTAAGAAAAATGGCGACGAAGAAAAGAGCTCGACTGTTAGTTCAAAAATTTTAACTGAAAATATTGAAACAGTTGACAAAGCTGAGAAATTCACAACAAACGAAATGATTCGAAAATCATCTCCCCTCAAAAAAGACAGTTTTGAAGTTAAATCGGAATCAATTGTTGTTGATTCTTCTTCAAAAATTAATGATATTGTGACTGAACCACATTTAAAAGAAATTGAGGTAAAGACTGTTACCATCACTAGCGTTCAGGAACTTGCAAAAACATTTAGTGAAGAAAAGGAAGTGTTAGAAACTTTTACTGAAGAAAAGAGAAAAGAAATTGAAAAGCCATCAAAGACATTAACCGAAGAAGAATTTTACAAGTCCATTGAGGAGACAATTACAAGGAAACTAAGTGGTGCAAGTGTTGTTATGGATGACAAAACAATAGGTAAACTATTATTAATTGTATCAGACTTCACTTAAATTTAAACATAATCATTATTATGCGCGGAATGATTAAATTAAAATCAGTTAACAGTTTTTTTTTTGCTGGAAGGTACATTCCATTTTATTTTGTATTTTTGTTAAAAAAAAGTGCGTATACACCACAGTGTACCGAAAACAAAACTCGTGCATTTCGTGATGTAAAGAAAAAAAAAAAAGAACAAAGTGCATTCAAGATTTCAAACAGTATTAGTGAATTTCAGTAATAGAGATGTTATATTAGGCAGTTAGAAAGATATTTTGAAGAACTTAAAAAAAAAAACATTAAGTTAATTAAATAATTATTATTTGTAACAAAAAAGTCACGAAATCAATTAAATCAGTTTGAAATATTGAATTAAACCCCTTATACATCCTTAACAATTCGTTGTAGATGTAGGTCTCAAGTCTCAACCGACAATCCTCACAAGTTAGCTGGTGTTCATCCGTAAACGTTTGAACCCCAAATAAAACATCAATATTTTAATGTCGAATTGAAATAATATTAAATATGAACAAAATCCTTAAGATTAGCATACAGACTATTAATAAAATTAGAATGATAATGAGTAGTATTTAATGTACCGTTTTTAAGAGTATTTTTCTCTTATTCCATACAATTATTACTTCAAGCTGACTCTCCTCTTATAAGTTAATTGGAAAAAAGCTTTATTGTATTCTCAGCTATGATTTTTGTATTTTAATTTAATTTTTATTATTAACTACTAATTGCATTGAAAGTTATTTTAATTGTTTCATTTGAATGTTCTATGTTTTAGCATCATCTGATTTGCCGCACTCACGAACTCCTCCACCAACTCCAATTGATATTAAATCCGAAGATAAGTCCAAAAATTACAATGACTTAACCCCATCGCAAGGTTTGTATTAAATTTGTGTTTAAAATAATTATTTATTAAAGTTTATCATAAAAAAAAAACTTTTTATTAAAATTTAATATTAAGTTAGTTTTGTACTTTTCGTATGCTGTAAGTATTCGATTTCTCTTAACAGTTCTAATCGGTTTGGTAGTAATACAATGCATAAGGTTTTATGGGCCTGTATGTAATGTTGCATACACTAATATTAATTTTAAGTTAAAGTTATGATAGGCACAAGTACTAAAAACAAATAATTACTATTTACTGCGATATGAATAATGAATAATGTATTCAAAAAGGACATACATTTACATATGTACATATATCAATTGCTCGAATTTATTTTTCAAAACTCGTCTCGTTAAAAGCACAGAAACGCATAGAAAACTCGTTTTTGAGATATTTTTCAGTTCTTACTTACTTAAAAAAAATGCAAAGATATGTTAAAAAAGAGATAGTGTCTAAGAGCAAAAGTATAATTTTTGTTATACAAAGAAGAATCTTGATAAATGAATGGAATGGAACTACTTCCATTGGAATTTCAGTTTTCAACAATTTATAATTTTAATTTAAAAAAAAAACACTGTTCTGCTTATCAGAAATGTGTTTATTTTTGTTTTTTGTTTTGCTATACAGAATACCTTCTCTTTGACTTTCAGATTACAGTTCTAGTATTGAAATTAGCAATTGAATTCAAACTTAGAAGTGATAAATTATTTATAACAAAATATACGAAATATTATATGTTTTATTGAATTAATTTTTATCAACAAGAAACAAAAATGTTCAAATGAAACAATTGTAATTCAAATATGTAGGTACAAGAAATAGGGAAAGCAAAATACAGGTTAAAAGTAGGGAAAATCTTAAAGATTAGGTATTAACAATTTATCAAACTAAAGCTTATAAGATATATAAGTGTTTCTTCAAAGTTTAAACCTTTACTTTTGAGACACTTTCTATTGCAAAATTTTGCAATATTAAAAAAAAGGTTGCCATTTTTAAGAAAAAATATAAATCAATGCCTTGAATTAAAATTTTAATATTGTTTAGGTATGATTATTTATTTATTTCAAAAAAAAAAAACATTTTTTCTGCCCAAAAATGTATTTTTTTTTGGAAAATTTGTTAAGTCTTAAAAAAAACAGGTAGATTATTTCTTCTACACAATTTATAGATATTAATTGATTCGCCCTCTCAAAATTCAAGTACAACTCGATTTGTAATGGACGAGCTATGAGTATATTTGTAAAAATTAGATGTGAATTGAAATTTCATTGAAAAAACTGAATTTAGTTTTACTGCATTCTTTCAGAAGAGTGTCTTTAGCCGGCAATCAATATCGAATGTTTACCTTTTACCATGAGTTTAACAATGCTCCTAGACATGTTAGCTGGAATTGCACATAATGTAAATAACGGGGTTAGGGGGTTGTGTATTCAAATAATATTTTATGTTTAAATTAAATATGTTTCAACGTGAAATCAAAAATTTGTTTCTCAAGTCAGAATCAAATATGAGCATATTTAATTTTACATGTCGTTTTTTTTTTTTTTCTGAGTGTATTTCAACACGTATTTACGTGTATGTAAAGACAATGCTAAAATGATTCTCGACGTCAGCACAATTTTTGTAATGCGTCATAGAAGCAAATTAGGTATATCACGCTCCTTTGGGTATTTTCTAGCTTGTATCATCTCGAACGTAGCGTAGGTACTTGAATTTTCAATCGGATAAGGGTCTATAAATGTTTTCTTTTATATATGTACATAGATAAAAAATAAAAAATAAAATAAGTAATTCACTTTTGCTTTTATTATTTTTTTCTTTCTAAAATACAAACAATAACTTTACACTATCCCTTTTTTTCTTTTCTTTTTTAAAGAAATTTCCGCTTTCACAATGAACGCAGAAGAGAAATACGAAAGTGACGACGACGTCGAGGAGGAGCATGAAACAAGTGACCAAATGCTTATTTCATTAAAAGGTATGTATGCAAATAAATGTATTTAAGCTTTTACTGCTTTTAGATTAAAAAAAAAAAAAACAATAACTAAAAAAAAAAAATCAATCAAGTATTGTGCTAAGCTTATATTTCAATGGTATGCAATAAATTGCAATAGTATTTGTAAAACTGCTTTATGAGCATCATCCAGCATCACTATTGCATATTAATATATATATTAATACTCGTAATGTATTTGGTTCTTTTTTTTATTTGTAAATGTAAAACATTAAACAAAAAAAAAAAAAACAAAAAAATTAAATAATTTTCCTTGAATATCGTGTTTGCCAGTTTGTATATTTGTTTTTAAAAAAATTCGTCACTTTCTATCCATTTAATTATGAGCTCTCGTCTTACTGCGTGGGCTTATTTGCACTTTTTTGGTTTCTATATATATACATATGTATGTATGTAAGCAAACCTTATGTCAGGTTGTATACTGTATACGTGGTGGTGTACTGTAAGCTTTAACTAATCCAATTATTCGATTTATTCTAGGGTTCTGCATTCTGCTTCGTACACTTATTGACTATATTCCATGATTTATAATTTCGGTTTAGTCTTTTAGTTATATTCACAGCCTTTAATAGGTATAGTGTGCTTATCGTAACGGGCGTTTTTTTTTTTTTTTGAAATTTATTATCCGTGTAACGGTAAGTTCTTTCAATAAAATCGCTTAAGCAATTTTTTTTACTTATCTGTGAATGGTGTGTATCGCAATGTGACAAACACTTTTAACAAGTTTTGCAAATCAAAGTTCTGTCCATAGGTTTTAAATATTTTTTTTTAAAGGAATTTTTAAAAATCCCTGTTTTTTTTTGATTATACGAAAATAATTGATTTTTACTCAAGCTCTCGCATTAAGTCCTTTATCCACGACAATTATTAAAATCAAAATATTAATTAATTTCAATAAATTCCGCATAATTCTGCCTTATGATTGAAAGTTTATTTAGAAGCCAATAGTTTTGGAAATAATGAAATTATGAATAAAAAGAAAATTTGTCAAAACCGTGATTTTTTAGTTTAAAATTGTGTGTCCTTTGTGACTTTTGACAACAAAAAAAATTTATAATAAACTATTTTTTCAAATCAAAAATATTTAAAATCCAGAAAATTTATGGAATAACTAATTTCAAGAAAACTGCTGATTTGATTTTCAAAAGATACTTTTGAACAATCCTACAGTTCTATGTGTACGCGTTTTACGGTCCTCTAAGAGCCTTTTGTAGTATTCAACACCTTCTCACGAAACAAAAACTTTAGTATTGTGTTTGTGGATATCACTAATGCTTCTTGTTTTAACCTTTGTTTGTTTATAGTTTGGTTACAACACCAACGTTTTTAAACTTAACCTCATTATGCAATTAACCAATTACAAACTGTTCGTGTTGTTTTTGTTTTTATTTTACTATAAGTCTTCCATTCATGATTTGATTTGTCAGCGAACAATAAAGTGCGAGTTGAGGCAAATCATTAAGAACACGCAATGTTTTCTAACCATTTTTACGTCGAAATTCTGGGAAGTAACTTTGACTCCTTCGATTGATTAAAAAATTTCTTTCGGCTTATAAAGCTTCCAATGTTTTCTGATATAGTCAGTAGCTTAGTTTTGAGTTTTGGGTTTTGGGCATACGTGAAAAAAGATTTTTGTAACAGATTTGTATTTTCATAAATAAATCCGCAATATTTTTCATCGAAAATAGAATAGTTAACCTATTTTCAAGACCTTGTCAGTAATGGGTTTGCATTTTTGAAATGTTTTAAGAATTCGATTTGTTTACAATAAATACTAAAAGTATAATCCTCCACTTAAAATAAAAATAATTTTGATTATTTGTTTCTTCGTTACTGGTGCAGTAACTTTAGTTCCTTTAAGAATTGTGATAATAATCACCTAATACTTAAAAATGAAAAATAAAATACTTTTTAAAAAAGTCACAAATAAATTTATGTATCTACTTTAAAAAAATGCTTATTATAAATGGTTTTACAAGTTTTTATATTCCTGTGCTAAAATTTCAAAAAATTATCTTTTAAACTTATACATAGTACTATGAGAAGAAATATTCTTAACTAAAGTTCGGAACGGCTTCACAGATCAAGGCTTTTAAACGTTGTTAATTTTTCTCATTAAACTTTGTTGTATTTGTATTTTTTTTTTTTTTTTCAAATAATAATAAATATTATTCTTGTTTTATTATAAATAAAGTCACATTTTATTCCGATTTTGGAGAATGACAACACAAGCTACTTTTTCGAAAATTTTGAAATAACTAAAAAACAATGTGAATGTGACAAAAATGCATATTTTTGTTTTTTTTTTTAGAAAATTAAATTTCAAATAGTTTTATATACATAATTAAATAAAAATAAAATATGTTTTATTTAATATTTGTTCAACTGTATGCAGACTTGTATTAAAATAAAATAAATTAAAAAAACTTTTTCTTGTATAATGAAAAAAAAAACTTAACCTGTGATGTGGTATTCGCATAAGTGCAAGCAGATTCGATGACAGTTGATCCGGCTTTAAAAATACTCAACATTTGAATAGTACCTATACATTTCTTCAATTTGATTAACTTCCAACTCCTCCTC
The DNA here is from genome assembly GCF_945859705.1 of Episyrphus balteatus. Classification (NCBI taxonomy): domain Eukaryota; kingdom Metazoa; phylum Arthropoda; class Insecta; order Diptera; family Syrphidae; genus Episyrphus; species Episyrphus balteatus. Next base: position 38,422,075 of record NC_079135.1, read on the forward strand.
TAAGTCTGCTACCTCCAACCAAAAGCTTATAAAGGTATTTCGATGGACATCGATTATGCTTAATTAGTTTCTGTAAATTGTATTCTTTATTCGAGTACACGATTACTTCTATTGTGAATTCCACCCAGAAATCATTCACACGAAATATTTTCGTCTCCCTAACAAAAATTATAACCCGAATGAAATTTTGATTTTTCTCTTTATTGGTTTTTATTTCTGCCTCGAAAATTCAAGTTATAAACAATTTTCAAATTTTTACTCGAAAAATAAAGCACACAAATTAATCAAATTGTTGCAATTTAAAAGGAACTTGTTTAATACCGAAAATATATCAAAAGGATCAACTTTGTGCTCAACTTCTCGTGGTTTTCTGTATTGTTATTTTATATTGAAAACATGAAAATATCGGTAAAAGTATCTTAAAAATTTTATTTAAAATAAAAAGGATCTGATTTTTAACATTTTATTTATAATACATTTGTTAGCTAGTTTTGGTAGTGGTTTAGACTTCTTATGAATCTTTATTAAAAAAAAGAAAAACTTAAACAAATGCAGTGACAGTTTTTCCATACTGACCGATTCCTTAGCAACAACCGAAAACCATAATGTGGTCAATACTCTATAAGTAATCGAATCGATATTTCCGCGTCAAACAAACCTATCTTGCTTTTCTTTAACGGTCTGTTTTCTTAATTTAACTAATTAACAAATATTTGCCATTACTTCGGGAGAGATAACATCAGTATCAGGATACCATTTTTTTCTGACGGGCTTTTAAGGAAATAGTTTTTGTTCGAAGTCGATTCTGGATTCATGGATTCTTAAGCATTTATAAAAAATTCGAAGAATGTGATACAATTTTCTGATTACTATTATAAACTGAACTTTAGTATTTCACATATCGTTGCTGGTGTTTCTAAAATTATTGTACTTAACCTATATAATGGAAATAGCTTAAATGAACTAAACAAAATGTATTACCTTATACCTTACACTTTTGTATGTAATTTTAATTCACAACTCTTAGAAAGTGGAACTTTTGATAAATTTCCCAGTATTAATGTAAAGGTCGTGTGTTTTGGTAGTTTAGTATTTGGATTTGAAACTCACTTTAAGTACCTAATTTGTTCAAAATCGTATCAAATTAGCTCTAAAAATGAAAAGCTATAGGTTAAACTGCATTAATTTGGGTGATTCTATATGTTAAACTCAAAAAAAGTAACTATTTAAAAATTGAAAAATAAAATTAAAGGAAGGAATGAACCTTTAAGAAATGCAGAAATTGCAAATAAACAAAAGAAATAACTAAAGCGGACAGTTTTTGTGGACATTCTACGTTCATGTATATTTAGTGGAATCCATAGGTTTTTAGAGTCGCTGAAACCGAATCCGAAGTCCATTTTGCTCCATCATTTCAGGTTTTCTGGATAACCTCTAAAAATGATACAGCCTCAAAAAATTTTTTTGTTTGAACTGGAAGTGCGACAGTGCTAATTATATGTTTTTCGGGTCGCTAAAACCAGATTCGAAGTCTATTTTGCCCCATCACGTCAGGTTTTCGAGATAACATCATAAAAGAAAAGAACATATTTTTTGAGGTTATCTCGAAAACCTGACGTGATAGGGCAAAAAAGACTTCGTATCTGGTTTCAGCGACCAGAAAAACATAAAATAAACATAGATCGCACTCCCAGATCAAAAAAAAAAATTTTTTGAAACTATAATATTTTTTGATGTTATCTTGAAAACCTGACTTGATGGGGAAAAATGGACTTCGGATTCGGTCTCAGCGACCCTTAAAAATAGCGCAAAACACAATATAGAGAGTTACTATCCCTTTTAAAATGTTTGAGATAGTCATCGGAAAAAAACCGTTATTTTAAAAAACTGTCCATTTTTCGACTTTCTGCCCATATCGACTTTTGATCAAGTGCTTCCAGAGAACAACATACTAAAATTTCAGACAATTTCTACGAGGGCCACTTCCCATACAAAATGTGCGGAGTCCTTTGTATTTTTCGAATAAACCATTCATCTTTTACAAACAAAAAAAAAAAACTTAACGTACCAATGTATAGTAAGAAAAAGTCGACCTAAAATATGTTGTGGAAAATCTAATGTTTCAGCAAATCTATTAAGATTGGTGTTATAAAAAAACTAAACTTTTTTAAGCCTACGCTTATAGTTCTTTTTCTGAATTAAAAATAGTTCTTTTTCTGAATTAAAAATTAAAAACCTCGTAAAATTTGTAAAATATGTTATGTATTATGTTAACATAAAAAAATCCGTATTTAAAAATATTAGTACATATTTGTCAACAAAGATGTCAACCTTACACAGAAGTTTATCTGGGATAAATAAAGATTTTTTTAATCAATAAATGATTATAAATGAAGGTACATAGGTATCCTCGACCTACATAAATCAAAATGGTTTTTAAATGAAATCAATAATTTTGGATACAAAAATTCTACAACCATGTAAGTTTAATTCTTTGAACATGTAGTAAGAAAGATTAAAGTTTCACGGCCAGTTTTTCTTGCTAAATCTTAAAAAAAAAAAATACAATAAGTTAAGACACCTTTTACGTTAGGAGCAGATCGCTAGCAACATTTGTTGAATCAAAGTCAATGGGTTATAATGAGCGATTCGGCGTTTTACAATTTTTTTTTTTGATCTAAACACCGTGTTTGCGAAATTGTCTTACAGTAATCGCCGTAACCGTTTCATTTTTGAAAATTTGTGTGAGTGCGTTCAGCACAAATTTTAATCTTCATGATTTAAACGAGTTTAATAAAATAAATTTATATGGTTAACAAATGAAATTTGAAGAGGATTGAGGATAGATTCCATATAATCTCGATTAAATGACTAAATTACAGTTACATATTGATAATCTTTTCCCCTGGAATTTACCATGCCATTAAATAGTGGGTACCATGATCATTAAAGCTATTTACAAAAAAAACTTTTGAATTCTTAAATGTTTTAGGAGAAGTAGACAAAATTAAACAATACCTCGAAGGTGTAAATTCATAGTTGTTAAAGAGTGCAATCATCTTGCTTAAAAAATACAATTCATTCAACTCACCATTAAATGATTTGCAATCAAAAGAATGCACTCTTTTCACTTCCATAATTTGCACTCTTTTCGACCCATTTACATCTTGAACATTTTTTAAAATCTTCGCATCCTTTTGCACTTTTTCTTTCATCTCATTTGAGGAAAACTTTGCTGGATGCATTCAATTGATTGTAATCAAATGAGTGCATTCAAAGAGTAAAATCATTCGCATTTCATTGAACTCATTCAATGCTCGTTTAAAGATTGCATTCTTTTCCAAGTCACTGCAAGGGTTAGGGATCATATAAGATAGTTGACATAAGGATCACCCAAATCTGTATGCAGTACTACTTTTAGTCATTATGGTCATAATTAGGTTTTACGGCTTTATATATACATATGTATAGTATAATAATCACAAAACCAAATAATAATGTCGAATCGACCACGTATGTTGTCTAATATTTATTATTTTTCATATCTATAATTTTTAAATCTTAAAAAAAAAACGCTTCCATTTACACGTTGTGCTTTTCAAACCAAAAAAATAAAAAAGAGACTTGCTGGAGTAAACATGGCGTCATAAAACAAAACTCTTTCCTTTCATTTTTATATTATTATAAAGATTGATGATTTTTTAAATCAAAACATTCATTTTTATTAAACTTAAACTTAAATTTTAATATGAAAAGGTTGAAAAATTACCTCTGATCACAGATAAACCACAGTTAAACCATACAAAGTTAGTAAAAGAAGGTTTCAAAATAAAATAGACTATCAAATGCCATAATTACTCTGGTTTCTCTCAGATATTATTGCATGCACATTTGTATAAAAAATACAAAAAATACTAAATATATATGAAATAAATGTAAAATATTATCACCTTTTACGCTGCAAACTTTTTTACAACAAAAAAAATTTAAAATTGGAAAAAAAAAAAAATAGCAGATGGTATTACCATAAAACAGCAGCAAGCTGATATAAAAAGACTGATAGCTTCCAATACATCGCAAGAACAATGCATTAAAGAAGTATTAAGTGAAAGTCCTGGGGAAAAGTATTACAGCACTACATTTTCCAACGAAATGGGTGTTAGTGATCAACCCGATAAAATACTACAAACGAACCGATTGATTCATCATAAAGTAACTTCTATTTCCAAACCAACTATTGATGAAACTATTGATCGTGATAATGAGAATGAACGAGTATTTAAAGGTGTCAAAAATCTTGTTCAACAGATAGAAAATCAAACTGAAGGTTTTGGTGATAAGAAAAATCAAGAAATCAAACCTGATATTTCGTTAGAAAATTTAAATACTGTCAAAGAAGTTGTCGAAAAAATCGAAGGAAATTGTGTGGAAACAATTCCATTTCAAACTAAATACAGCAATGTTAGAGGTGATCTCAATTTGAAGGCTGTTGAAGATCTAATTTGCACAGATGTAAAAATTCTTGAATGTAAACTTTTGGAGAAAAAGATAGTTATACCAAATGAAGAAGTTTCTGCAGATCTAGAAGCTATTGGCGAAGAAATCTGTGAAATAAAATGTGTGAAGATTTGTATGCCAGTTGTGTCTGAAGGTAACGTTGAAGATTCTGTGCAAGATCTTCAGTTTGCGACTTCTGATTTAGCTGAAAAACCTTTAGGATTTCCACAGAAAAAGTCATTAGAGGAATCAAAGTTTCCAGTAAAAAATATTACACACGAATTTGAAAAAATCGAAGTATCAGTGCAAGATTCTTTGAAATTTGATAGTTTGAGAAAATTCGATATGACAGATTTTAGTGGAAGTCAAGACGACTTCACTGATACAATAACTATTGCAAAAATGTCCTTTCCAGTTAAAAGTTCCCAAGAAACTGAAGAGAAACTACATTCTCATAGTTTTCCTTTAATGTCTTCGCCGTACAGCAAGCATGAAGAATTTGATAGAAGATCGCAAAGCTATTCTTCGGGACTACGAGCGAACTTACATTTCCAAGAAGAATTTGTAAATTATATCGAAGAAACAAAAATGCAAGTTTTGAGTCCTGAAAAGAATTTGTTTAATCCTTTAAATATTTCTAAATCTTCAAGTAAAACAAAAGAACTTGATAATGTACAAAGTCCCGAAGCTGAATTTGAAGTTTGTGGTAGTAGCAATTTGAGTTTGAATTCACAAGAAGCAAGCGAGAATGAAGATTATTCAATGCAAAGAATCAATGATTCAGAAATGTCTTCACAGTCAAAGACACCAGATTCGCTTCCAAGTGATGAAGAAATAGAGACAATACAACTGATAAGAGAGAAGAAACGTTCAACAAAAATTTCGAAAACTACTATTAAGTCGGGCGGGTCAAGTTTTTCAAGTTCTGTAGTTGAAGAACACATACAGCCTTTGCTTGTGTTTAGTGGCAATATATTGCAAACAAGTGAAGATCCAAATTTAAAAGAATCAGTTAAAGAAGAATGCTCTGAAGAAAGCGATTTGCTAACTTCCATCACTTGCTCAGATTTAGAGCCTTCTACAACTCAAAGAAAAACTTTCAAAGAATTGGATAATATAAGCAAAAAGCATGAACACATTGAAAGTTCAGTTGAAGATACAAAAATCGATACAGTGGAAAAATCTCGTGAAACTAAAGAAATTCATAAATTTACAAATCTTAAATCTTTCAAAGAACAATCTGCTCCAATTGTTTTCTCAGAAGAGTTTCAAGCTACTTTCCCTAGAAAACAACAAGAGTCTAGTTCAAGTTTCATTGCTGAAGCAATAAAAAGTACAGAAATCGCTTTAGAAAAACCTAAAGATCATGTTGAGAGTTTGCAACAAACTAGCCAAGAAACTCATGATGAATCTCATTCAAAAATTTCAAAAGAAGTCTCAATAGTTGACGATTCCCAAATTTCTGCTAATGAAACACAACTTCTTTCTTCCTTAGTTTCTACTTCTTCTAAAAAAGTCGTTTCTGAAAAGCCTAGTATTTGTCAAGAGGTAACGAATTTCTTACTTCAAGAGACTATTTATAGCAGTTTAGCTGCACCTAAAGTAAGTAAAGAAACCAGCATAAAAACATTGGAAGAAAAAATAAGCAACCAAAAAGAATCTGATGTTTTGAAAAGTCCAATGGAAGATCCCGATTCTATTGCTAGTTCTCGAAGTTCAATTGCTAGTACAATTTCTATTTTAGCTATTTCCAAAGAAACAACAAGTCTCAAAGATTCACTTTTAAAATCTCCAGAGACACAAATTACTAATGAGCTTAAACCCGGAGGTAGTATTTCTGAAAAGCCAGATTATGATTCCTTGAAAAAGTCCCTTTTACACGAGAAACCAATTGAAACCAATATAAAAGATATTATTAAAAATGTAGAGTTCAATAGTTTAAAAGAAGATATCTCTGTTTTGAATATCGATAAATTGAAAAAATCCACCGAGAAAGAGCTTAGTCCATCCGATAAATTAGAAAAGGCAAAATCCACAAATGTTCCTATCACAACAATTAAAATTTCTGAGAATTTAGACAAAATTGAGACAAAGTCTTCCGATAAAGTTGAATCTTCCGAGAAATTTGTCGGTGCGACCGATCAAAAAGAGGGTTTGGATGAACCAACATTAGATAGTTTCAAGAGACCTATTGAAAAAATTGTCCAAGAAAGTTCTGCAGCCGACACAAACGTTAAAGAAGAAAAGATTAAATCTTCCGATATTTCTATTTTAAGAGAATCAGTCATTGTAAGTGAGGGTTTGGAGCAACCAAAGTCAGATCCTTTCAAGAAGTCTATCGATGATATTGTCGAAGAACCTTCTGGAAAGTCAGACCCCTTCAAGAGGTCTATCGATGAAATGGTCGAAGAAGTTTCTATATCCGATAAAAAGGTAAAATCTTCCGATATTTCTGTTTCAAGAGAATACCGATCAGTCGTTGTAAGTGAAGGTTTGGAGCAACTAAAGTCAGATCCTTTCAAGAGCTCTATCGATGATGTTGTCGAAGAACCTTCTGTGACCGATAAAAAGGTAAAATCATCCGATATTTCAATTTCAAAAGAATACCGATCAGTCGTTGTAAGTGAGGGTTTGGAGCAACCAAAGTCAGATCCTTTCAAGAGAGCTATCGATGAAATTGTTGAAGAAACTTCTGTATCCGATAAAAAGGTAAAATCATCCGATATTTCTGTTTCAAAAGAATACCGATCAGTTGTTGTAAGTGAGGGTTTGGAGCAACCAAAGTCAGATCCTTTCAAGAAGGCTATCGATGAAACTGTCGAAGAACCTTCTGCAAAGTCAGACCCCTTCAAGAGGTCTATCGATGAAATGGTCGAAGAAGTTTCTATATCCGATAAAAAGGTAAAATCTTCCGATATTTCTGTTTCAAGAGAATACCGATCAGTCGTTGTAAGTGAAGGTTTGGAGCAACTAAAGTCAGATCCTTTCAAGAGCTCTATCGATGATGTTGTCGAAGAACCTTCTGTGACCGATAAAAAGGTAAAATCATCCGATATTTCAATTTCAAAAGAATACCGATCAGTCGTTGTAAGTGAGGGTTTGGAGCAACCAAAGTCAGATCCTTTCAAGAGAGCTATCGATGAAATTGTTGAAGAAACTTCTGTATCCGATAAAAAGGTAAAATCATCCGATATTTCTGTTTCAAAAGAATACCGATCAGTTGTTGTAAGTGAGGGTTTGGAGGAACCAAAGTCAGATCCTTTCAAGAGGGCTATCGACGAAATTGTCAAAGAAACTTCTGTTTCCGATAAAAAGGTAAAATCATCCGATATTTCAATTTCAAAAGAATATCGATCAGTAGTTGTCAGTGAGGGTTTGGAGGAACCAAAGTCAGATCCTTTCAAGAGGGCTATCGACGAAATTGTCGAAGAAACTTCTGTTTCCGATAAAAAGGTAAAATCATCCGATATTTCAATTTCAAAAGAATATCGATCAGTAGTTGTCAGTGAGGGTTTGGAGGAACCAAAGTCAGATCTTTTCAAGAGGGCTATCGATGAAATTGTCGAAGAACCTTCTCCAAAGTCAGACCCCTTCAAGAGGTCTATCGATGAAATGGTCGAAGAAGTTTCTATATCCGATAAAAAGGTAAAATCTTCCGATGTTTCTGTTTCAAGAGAATACCGATCAGTCGTTGTAAGTGAAGGTTTGGAGCAACTAAAGTCAGATCCTTTCAAGAGCTCTATCAATGAAATTGTCAAAGAACCTTCTGTTTCCGATAAAAAGGTAAAATCTTCCGATATTTCAATTTCAAAAGAATACCGATCAGTAGTTGTCAGTGAGGGTTTGGAGGAACCAAAGTCAGATCCTTTCAAGAGGTCAATCGATGAACTTGTCGAAGAACCTTCTGCAAAGTCAGACCCCTTCAAGAGGTCTATCGATGAAATGGTCGAAGAAGTTTCTATATCCGATAAAAAGGTAAAATCTTCCGATGTTTCTGTTTCAAGGGAATATCGATCAGTCGTTGTAAGTGAAGGTTTGGAGGAACCAAAGTCAGATCCTTTCAAGAGAGCTATCGATGAAATTGTCGAAGAACCTTCTGCAAAGTCAGACCCCTTCAAGAGGTCTATCGATGAAATTGTCGAAGAAGTTTCTATATCCGATAAAAAGGTAAAATCTTCCGATATTTCTGTTTCAAGAGAATACCGATCAGTCATTGTAAGTGAGGGTTTGGAGGAACCAAAGTCAGATCCTTTCAAGAGGTCAATCGATGAACTTGTCGAAGAACCTTCTGCAAAGTCAGACCCCTTCAAGAGGTCTATCGATGAAATGGTCGAAGAAGTTTCTATATCCGATAAAAAGGTAAAATCTTCCGATGTTTCTGTTTCAAGGGAATATCGATCAGTCGTTGTAAGTGAAGGTTTGGAGGAACCAAAGTCAGATCCTTTCAAGAGGTCTATCGATGAACTTGTCGAAGAACCTTCTGCAAAGTCAGACCCCTTCAAGAGGTCTATCGATGAAATGATCGAAGAACCTTCTGTATCCGATAAAAAGGTAAAATCATCCGATATTTCAATTTTAAAAGAATACCGATCAGTCGTTGTAAGTGAGGGTTTGGAGGAACCAAAGTCAGATCCTTTCAAGAGGTCAATCGATGATATTGTCGAAGAACCTTCTCCAAAGTCAGACCCCTTCAAGAGGTCTATCGATGAAATTGTCGAAGAAGTTTCTATATCCGATAAAAAGGTAAAATCTTCCGATATTTCTGTTTCAAGAGAATACAGATCAGTCATTGTAAGTGAGGGTTTGGAGGAACCAAAGTCAGATCCTTTCAAGAGGTCTATCGATGATATTGTCGAAGAACCTTCTGCAAAGTCAGACCCCTTCAAGAGGTCTATCGATGAAATGGTCGAAGAAGTTTCTATATCCGATAAAAAGGTAAAATCTTCCGATGTTTCTGTTTCAAGGGAATATCGATCAGTCGTTGTAAGTGAAGGTTTGGAGGAACCAAAGTCAGATCCTTTCAAGAGGTCTATCGATGAACTTGTCGAAGAACCTTCTGTTTCCGATAAAAAGGTAAAATCTTCCGATATTTCTGTTTCAAAAGAATACCGATCAGTCATTGTAAGTGAGGGTTTGGAGCAACCAAAGTCAGATCCTTTCAAGAGAGCTATCGATGAAATTGTCGAAGAACCTTCTCCAAAGTCAGATCCCTTGAAGAGGTCTATCGATGAAATGGTCGAAGAAGTTTCTATATCCGATAAAAAGGTAAAATCTTCCGATGTATCTGTTTCAAGGGAATATCGATCAGTCGTTGTAAGTGAAGGTTTGGAGGAACCAAAGTCAGATCCTTTCAAGAGAGCTATCGATGAAATTGTCGAAGAACCTTCTGCAAAGTCAGACCCCTTCAAGAGGTCTATCGATGAAATTGTCGAAGAAGTTTCTATATCCGATAAAAAGGTAAAATCTTCCGATATTTCTGTTTCAAGAGAATACCGATCAGTCATTGTAAGTGAGGGTTTGGAGGAACCAAAGTCAGATCCTTTCAAGAGGTCTATCGATGATATTGTCGAAGAACCTTCTGCAAAGTCAGACCCCTTCAAGAGGTCTATCGATGAAATGGTCGAAGAAGTTTCTATATCCGATAAAAAGGTAAAATCTTCCGATGTTTCTGTTTCAAGGGAATATCGATCAGTCGTTGTAAGTGAAGGTTTGGAGGAACCAAAGTCAGATCCTTTCAAGAGAGCTATCGATGAAATTGTCGAAGAACCTTCTCCAAAGTCAGACCCCTTCAAGAGGTCTATCGATGAAATTGTCGAAGAAGTTTCTATATCCGATAAAAAGGTAAAATCTTCCGATATTTCTGTTTCAAGAGAATACCGATCAGTCATTGTAAGTGAGGGTTTGGAGGAACCAAAGTCAGATCCTTTCAAGAGGTCAATCGATGAACTTGTCGAAGAACCTTCTGCAAAGTCAGACCCCTTCAAGAGGTCTATCGATGAAATGGTCGAAGAAGTTTCTATATCCGATAAAAAAGTAAAATCTTCCGATGTATCTGTTTCAAGGGAATATCGATCAGTCGTTGTAAGTGAGGGTTTGGAGGAACCAAAGTCAGATCCTTTCAAGAGGTCAATCGATGATATTGTCGAAGAACCTTCTGCAAAGTCAGACCCCTTGAAGAGGTCTATCGATGAAATGGTCGAAGAAGTTCTTATATCCGATAAAAAGGTAAAATCTTCCGATGTTTTTGTTTCAAGGGAATATCGATCAGTCGTTGTAAGTGAGGGTTTGGAGGAACCAAAGTCAGATCCTTTCAAGAGGTCTATCGATGAACTTGTCGAAGAACCTTCTGCAAAGTCAGACCCCTTCAAGAGGTCTATCGATGAAATGATCGAACAACCTTCTGTATCAGATAAAAAGGTAAAATCTTCCGATATTTCAATTTCAAAAGAATACCGATTAGTTGTTGTAAGTGAGGGTTTGGAGCAACCAAAGTCAGATCCTTTCAAGAGAGCTATCGATGATATTGTCGAAGAAACTTCTAATAAGTTAGACGATGAACTTGTCAAAGAGACGGAATTAAGAGACTCTTATCTTGAGCGTAATGTTGAAACTTTTAATTCTAGCGATGTTATTATTTCAAAAGCATTCAGTTCGGTTTTCCTTGGCGGGCAAAAACTAAAATCCGATGCTTTAACAAAATCCACTGATGTTACTAGTCACAAACATGATAAGATCGTCGTGGCTATTCCTTCGGAAAAATCCCCCGAAGAAGTCCTAAAAGATCTCGGTGCTGACGGTGCAAGTGCAGAAGATAATAGTTCCGATTCAGATATTGAGAGCTGGGAAAAACATAAATTTCCTGGCAAAAATGTCAAAGAATTAAGCACAATCAATCTCACAGGTAAATTAGAAATGTTTAAGACTAGTGATGTTTTAATTTCAAAAGCCTTCAGTTCTGTTTTTCTTGGGGAAGGTTTAAAAAACGTTAAATCAGATGCTATAACAAGATCTCCTGAAGTTAAACCCACTGATGTTACTAGTCCAAAAGATGACAGTCCCGTCTTGGAAATTGACAGTTTAGAAAAACCAAAATCAGATCCTTTAAAAAAATCTCCCGAGGAAATTGTCAAAGATCTCGGTGCTGTTGATCTGCTGGACAAAGAGGACGTGGTTAAACCCGCTGATGTTACTAGTCCAAAAGATGACAGTCCCGTCTTGGCTATTGACAGTTTAGAAAAACCAAAATCAGATCCTTTGAAAAAATCTCCCGAGGAAGTAGTCAAAGATCTCGGTGCTGTCGATCTGCTGGACAAAGAGAAAGTGGTTAAACCCGCTGATGTTACTAGTCCAAAAGATGACAGTCCCGTCTTGGGTATTGACAGTTTAGAAAAACCAAAATCAGATCCTTTGAAAAAATCTCCCGAGGAAATTGTCAAAGATCTCGGTGTTGTTGATCTGCTGGACAAAGAGGACGTGGTTAAACCCGCTGATGTTACTAGTCCAAAAGATGACAGTCCCGTCTTGACTATTGACAGTTCAGAAAAACCAAAATCAGATCCTTTGAAAAAATCTCCCGAGGAAGTTGTCAAAGATCTCGGTGCTGTCGATCTGCTGGACAAAGAGGACGTGGTTAAACCCGCTGATGTTACTAGTCCAAAAGATGACAGTCCCGTCTTGGCTATTGACAGTTTAGAAAAACCAAAATCAGATCCTTTGAAAAAATCTCCCGAGGAAGTAGTCAAAGATCTCGGTGCTGTCGATCTGCTGGACAAAGAGGACGTGGTTAAACCCGCTGATGTTACTAGTCCAAAAGATGACAGTCCCGTCTTGGCTATTGACAGTTTAGAAAAACCAAAATCAGATCCTTTGAAAAAATCTCCCGAGGAAGTAGTCAAAGATCTCGGTGCTGTCGATCTGCTGGACAAAGAGAAAGTGGTTAAACCCGCTGATGTTACTAGTCCAAAAGATGACAGTCCCGTCTTGGGTATTGACAGTTTAGAAAAACCAAAATCAGATCCTTTGAAAAAATCTCCCGAGGAAATTGTCAAAGATCTCGGTGTTGTTGATCTGCTGGACAAAGAGAAAGTGGTTAAACCCGCTGATGTTACTAGTCCAAAAGATGACAGTCCCGTCTTGGGTATTGACAGTTTAGAAAAACCAAAATCTAATCCTTCGAAAAAATCTCCCGAGGAAACTGTCAAAGATCTCGGTGTTGTTGATCTGCTGGACAAAGAGAAAGTGGTTAAACCCGCTGATGTTACTAGTCCAAAAGATGACAGTCCCGTCTTGGCTATTGACAGTTTAGAAAAACCAAAATCAGATCCTTTGAAAAAATCTCCCGAGGAAATTGTCAAAGATCTTGGTGTTGTTGATCTGCTGGACAAAGAGAAAGTGGTTAAACCCGCTGATGTTACTAGTCCTAAAGATGACAGTCCCGTCTTGGCTATTGACAGTTTAGAAAAACCAAAACCAGATCCTTTGAAAAAATCTCCCGAGGAAATTGTCAAAGATCTCGGTGCTGTCGATCTGCTGGACAAAGAGAAAGTGGTTAAACCCGCTGATGTTACTAGTCCAAAAGATGACAGTCCCGTCTTGGCTATTGACAGTTTAGAAAAACCAAAATCAGATCCTTTGAAAATATCTCCCGAGGAAATTGCCAAAGATCTCGGTGCTGTCGATCTGCTTGACAAAGAGAAGGTTGTTAAATCCGCTGATGTTACTAGTCTAAAAGATGACAGTCCCGTCTTGACTATTGACAGTTTAGAAAAACCAAAATCAGATCCATTGAAAGAATCTCCCGAGAAAGAAGTCAAAGATCTCGGTGCTGTCGATCTATTTGATAAAGTGAAAGTGGTTAAACTCGCTGATGTTACTAGTCCAAAAGATGACAGTCCCTTCTTGGGTATTGACAGTTTAGAAAAACCAAAATCAGATCCTTTGATAAAATCTCCCCAGGAAGTAGTCAAAGATCTTGGTGCTGTCGATCTGTTTAATAAAGTGAAAGTGGTTAAACCCGCTGATGTTACTAGTCCAAAAGATGACAGTCCCGTCTTGGCTATTGACAGTTTAGAAAAACCAAAATCTGATCCTTTGAGAAAATCCCTTGATAAAGTGAAAGTATTTAAACTCGCTGATGTTACTAGTCCAAAAGATGACAGTCCCGTCTTGGCTATTGACAGTTTAGAAAAACCAAAATCAGATCCCTTGAAAAAATCTCCCGAGGAAATTGTCAAAGATCTCGGTGCTGTCGATCTGCTGGACAAAGAGAAAGTGGTTAAACCCGTTGATGTTACTAGTCCAAAAGATGACAGTCCCGTCTTGGCTATTGACAGTTTAGAAAAACCAAAATCTGATCCTTTGAGAAAATCCCTTGATAAAGTGAAAGTATTTAAACTCGCTGATGTTACTAGTCCAAAAGATGACAGTCCCGTCTTGGCTATTGACAGTTTAGAAAAACCAAAATCAGATCCCTTGAAAAAATCTCCCGAGGAAATTGTCAAAGATCTCGGTGCTGTCGATCTATTTGATAAAGTGAAAGTGGTTAAACCCGCTGATGTTACTAGTCCAAAAGATGACAGTCCCGTCTTGGGTATTGACAGTTTAGAAAAACCAAAATTAGATCCTTTGAAAAAATCTCTCGAGGAAATTGTCAAAGATCTCGGTGCTGTCGATCTGTTTGATAAAGTGAAAGTATTTAAACTCGCTGATGTTACTAGTCCAAAAGATGACAGTCCCGTCTTGGCTATTGACAGTTTAGAAAAACCAAAATCAGATCCATTGAAAGAATCTCCCGAGAAAGAAGTCAAAGATCTCGGTGCTGTCGATCTATTTGATAAAGTGAAAGTGGTTAAACTCGCTGATGTTACTAGTCCAAAAGATGACAGTCCCGTCTTGGCTATTGACAGTTTAGAAAAACCAAAATCAGATCCTTTGAAAAAATCTCCCGAGGAAGTTGTCAAAGATCTCGGTGCTGTCGATCTGCTGGACAAAGAGAAAGTGGTTAAACCCGTTGATGTTACTAGTCCAAAAGATGACAGTCCCGTCTTGGCTATTGACAGTTTAGAAAAACCAAAATCTGATCCTTTGAGAAAATCCCTTGATAAAGTGAAAGTATTTAAACTCGCTGATGTTACTAGTCCAAAAGATGACAGTCCCGTCTTGGCTATTGACAGTTTAGAAAAACCAAAATCAGATCCCTTGAAAAAATCTCCCGAGGAAATTGTCAAAGATCTCGGTGCTGTCGATCTATTTGATAAAGAGAAAGTGGTTAAACCCGCTGATGTTACTAGTCCAAAAGATGACAGTCCCGTCTTGGGTATTGACAGTTTAGAAAAACCAAAATTAGATCCTTTGAAAAAATCTCCCGAGGAAATTGTCAAAGATCTCGGTGCTGTCGATCTGTTTGATAAAGTGAAAGTGTTTAAACCCGCTGATGTTACTAGTCCAAAAGATGACAGTCCCGTCTTGACTATTGACAGTTTAGAAAAACCAAAATCAGATCCATTGAAAGAATCTCCCGAGGAAGTAGTCAAAAATCTCGGTGCTGTCGATGTATTTGATAAAGTGAAAGTGGTTAAACCCGCTGATGTTACTAGTCCAAAAGATGACAGTCCCGTCTTGGCTATTGACAGTTTAGAAAAACCAAAATCAGATCCTTTGAAAAAATCTCCCGAGGAAATTGTCAAAGATCTCGGTGTTGTTCATCTGCTGGACAAAGAGAAAGTGGTTAAACCCGCTGATGTTACTAGTCCAAAAGATGACAGTCCCGTCTTGGCTATTGACAGTTTAGAAAAACCAAAATCAGATCCTTTGAAAAAATCTCCCGAGGAAGTAGTCGAAGATCTCGGTGCTGTCGATCTGTTTGATAAAGTGAAAGTGGTTAAACCCGCTGATGTTACTAGTCCAAAAGATGACAGTCCCGTCTTGGGTATTGACAATTTAGAAAAACCAAAATCAGATCCTTTGAGAAAATCCCCCGAGGAAGTAGTCGAAGATCTCGGTGCTGTCGATCTGTTTGATAAAGTGAAAGAGGTTAAACCCGCTGATGTTACTAGTCCAAAAGATGACAGTCCCGTCTTGGCTATTGACAGTTTAGAAAAACCAAAATCTGATCCTTTGAAAAAATCTCCCGAGGAAGTAGTCGAAGATCTCGGTGCTGTCGATCTGTTTGATAAAGTGAAAGTGGTTAAACCCACTGATGTTACTAGTCCAAAAGATGACAGTCCCGTCTTGGCTATTGACAGTTTAGAAAAACAAAAATCAGATCCTTTGAAAAAATCTCCCGAGGAAGTTGTCACAGATCTCGGTGCTGTCGATCTGCTGGACAAAGAGAAAGTGGTTAAACCCGCTGATGTTACTAGTCCAAAAGATGACAGTCCCGTCTTGGCTATTGACAGTTTAGAAAAACCAAAATCAGATCCTTTGAAAAAATCTCCCGAGGAAGTTGTCAAAGATCTTGGTGCTGTCGATCTGCTGGACAAAGAGAAAGTGGTTAAACCCGCTGATGTTACTAGTCCAAAAGATGACAGTTCCGTCTTGGCTATTGACAGTTTAGAAAAACCAAAATCTGATCCTTTGAAAAAATCTCCCGAGGAAGTAGTCGAAGATCTTGGTGCTGTCGATCTATTTGATAAAGTGAAAGTGGTTAAACCCGCTGATGTTACTAGTCCAAAAGATGACAGTCCCGTCTTGGCTATTGACAGTTTAGAAAAACCAAAATCTGATCCCTTGAAAAAATCTCCCGAGGAAGTAGTCGAAGATCTTGGTGCTGTCGAGCTGTTTGATAAAGTGAAAGTGGTTAAACCCGCTGATGTTACTAGTCCAAAAGATGACAGTCCCGTCTTGGCTATTGACAGTTTAGAAAAACCAAAATCTGATCCTTTGAAAAAATCTCCCGAGGAAGTAGTCGAAGATCTTGGTTCTGTCGATCTATTTGATAAAGTGAAAGTGGTTAAACCCGCTGATGTTACTAGTCCAAAAGATGACAGTCCCGTCTTGGCTATTGACAGTTTAGAAAAACCAAAATCTGATCCTTTGAAAAAATCTCCCGAGGAAGTAGTCGAAGATCTTGGTGCTGTCGATCTATTTGATAAAGTGAAAGTGGTTAAACCCGCTGATGTTACTAGTCCAAAAGATGACAGTCCCGTCTTGGCTATTGACAGTTTAGAAAAACCAAAATCGGATCCTTTGAAAAAATCTCCCGAGGAAGTAGTCGAAGATCTTGGTGCTGTCGAGCTGTTTGATAAAGTGAAAGTGGTTAAACCCGCTGATGTTACTAGTCCAAAAGATGACAGTCCCGTCTTGGCTATTGACAGTTTAGAAAAACCAAAATCTGATCCTTTGAAAAAATCTCCCGAGGAAGTAGTCGAAGATCTCGGTGCTGTCGATCTATTTGATAAAGTGAAAGTGGTTAAACCCGCTGATGTTACTAGTCCAAAAGATGACAGTCCCGTCTTGGCTATTGACAGTTTAGAAAAACCAAAATCAGATCCTTTGAAAAAATCTCCCGAGGAAGTTGTCAAAGATCTCGGTGCTGTTGATCTGCTGGACAAAGAGAAAGTGGTTAAACCCGCTGATGTTACTAGTCCAAAAGATGACAGTCCCGTCTTGGCTATTGACAGTTTAGAAAAACCAAAATCTGATCCTTTGAAAAAATCTCCCGAGGAAGTAGTCGAAGATCTTGGTGCTGTCGATCTGTTTGATAAAGTGAAAGTGGTTAAACCCGCTGATGTTACTAGTCCAAAAGATGACAGTCCCGTCTTGGGTATTGACAGTTTAGAAAAACCAAAATCAGATCCTTTGAAAAAATCTCCCGAGGAAGTTGTCAAAGATCTCGGTGCTGTCGATCTGCTGGACAAAGAGAAAGTGGTTAAGCCCGCTGATGTTACTAGTCCAAAAGATGACAGTCCCGTCTTGGCTATTGACAGTTTAGAAAAACCAAAATCAGATCCTTTGAAAAAATCTCCCGAGGAAGTTGTCAAAGATCTTGGTGCTGTCGATCTGCTGGACAAAGAGAAAGTGGTTAAGCCCGCTGATGTTACTAGTCCAAAAGATGACAGTCCCGTCTTGGCTATTGACAGTTTAGAAAAACCAAAATCTGATCCTTTGAAAAAATCTCCCGAGGAAGTAGTCGAAGATCTTGGTGCTGTCGATCTGTTTGATAAAGTGAAAGTGGTTAAACCCGCTGATGTTACTAGTCCAAAAGATGACAGTCCCGTCTTGGCTATTGACAGTTTAGAAAAACCAAAATCTGATCCTTTGAAAAAATCTCCCGAGGAAGTAGTCGAAGATCTTGGTGCTGTCGATCTGTTTGATAAAGTGAAAGTGATTAAACCCGCTGATGTTACTAGTCCAAAAGATGACAGTCCCGTCTTGGCTATTGACAGTTTAGAAAAACCAAAATCTGATCCTTTGAAAAAATCTCCCGAGGAAGTAGTCGAAGATCTTGGTGCTGTCGATCTGTTTGATAAAGTGAAAGTGGTTAAACCCGCTGATGTTACTAGTCCAAAAGATGACAGTCCCGTCTTGGCTATTGACAGTTTAGAAAAACCAAAATCTGATCCTTTGAAAAAATCTCCCGAGGAAGTAGTCGAAGATCTTGGTGCTGTCGATGTGTTTGATAAAGTGAAAGTGATTAAACCCGTTGATGTTACTAGTCCAAAAGATGACAGTCCCGTCTTGGCTATTGACAGTTTAGAAAAACCAAAATCTGATCCTTTGAAAAAATCTCCCGAGGAAGTAGTCGAAGATCTCGGTGCTGTCGATCTATTTGATAAAGTGAAAGTGGTTAAACCCGCTGATGTTACTAGTCCAAAAGATGACAGTCCCGTCTTGGCTATTGACATTTTAGAAAAACCAAAATCTGATCCTTTGAAAAAATCTCCCGAGGAAGTAGTCGAAGATCTTGGTGCTGTCGATCTGTTTGATAAAGTGAAAGTGGTTAAACCCGCTGATGTTTCTAGTCCAAAAGATGACAGTCCCGTCTTGGCTATTGACAGTTTAGAAAAACCAAAATCTGGTCCTTTGAAAAAATCTCCCGAGGAAGTAGTCGAAGATCTTGGTGCTGTCGATCTGTTTGATAAAGTGAAAGTGGTTAAACCCGCTGATGTTACTAGTCCAAAAGATGACAGTCCCGTCTTGACTATTGACAGTTTAGAAAAACCAAAATCTGATCCTTTGAAAAAATCTCCCGAGGAAGTAGTCGAAGATCTTGGTGCTGTCGATCTGTTTGATAAAGTGAAAGTGGTTAAACCCGCTGATGTTACTAGTCCAAAAGATGACAGTCCCGTCTTGGCTATTGACAGTTTAGAAAAACCAAAATCTGGTCCTTTGAAAAAATCTCCCGAGGAAGTAGTCGAAGATCTTGGTGCTGTCGATCTGTTTGATAAAGTGAAAGTGATTAAACCCGCTGATGTTACTAGTCCAAAAGATGACAGTCCCGTCTTGGCTATTGACAGTTTAGAAAAACCAAAATCTGATCCTTTGAAAAAATCTCCCGAGGAAGTAGTCGAAGATCTTGGTGCTGTCGATCTGTTTGATAAAGTGAAAGTGGTTAAACCCGCTGATGTTACTAGTCCAAAAGATGACAGTCCCGTCTTGGCTATTGACAGTTTAGAAAAACCAAAATCTGATCCTTTGAAAAAATCTCCCGAGGAAGTAGTCGAAGATCTTGGTGCTGTCGATCTGTTTGATAAAGTGAAAGTGATTAAACCCGCTGATGTTACTAGTCCAAAAGATGACAGTCCCGTTTTGGCTATTGACAGTTTAGAAAAACCAAAATCTGATCCTTTGAAAAAATCTCCCGAGGAAGTAGTCGAAGATCTTGGTGCTGTCGATCTGTTTGATAAAGTGAAAGTGATTAAACCCGCTGATGTTACTAGTCCAAAAGATGACAGTCCCGTCTTGGCTATTGACAGTTTAGAAAAACCAAAATCTGATCCTTTGAAAAAATCTCCCGAGGAAGTAGTCGAAGATCTTGGTGCTGTCGATCTGTTTGATAAAGTGAAAGTGATTAAACCCGCTGATGTTACTAGTCCAAAAGATGACAGTCCCGTCTTGGCTATTGACAGTTTAGAAAAACCAAAATCTGATCCTTTGAAAAAATCTCCCGAGGAAGTAGTCGAAGATCTTGGTGCTGTCGATCTGTTTGATAAAGTGAAAGTGATTAAACCCGCTGATGTTACTAGTCCAAAAGATGACAGTCCCGTCTTGGGTATTGACAGTTTAGAAAAACCAAAATCTGATCCTTTGAAAAAATCTCCCGAGGAAGTAGTCGAAGATCTTGGTGCTGTCGATCTGTTTGATAAAGTAAAAGTGGTTAAACCCGCTGATGTTACTAGTCCAAAAGATGACAGTCCCGTCTTGGCTATTGACAGTTTAGAAAAACCAAAATCTGATCCTTTGAAAAAATCTCCCGAGGAAGTAGTCGAAGATCTTGGTGCTGTCGATCTGTTTGATAAAGTGAAAGTGATTAAACCCGCTGATGTTACTAGTCCAAAAGATGACAGTCCCGTCTTGGCTATTGACAGTTTAAAAAAACCAATATCTGATCCTTTGAAAAAATCTCCCGAGGAAGTAGTCGAAGATCTCGGTGCTGTCGATCTATTTGATAAAGTGAAAGTGGTTAAACCCGCTGATGTTACTAGTCCAAAAGATGACAGTCCCGTCTTGGCTATTGACAGTTTAGAAAAACCAAAATCTGATCCTTTGAAAAAATCTCCCGAGGAAGTAGTCGAAGATCTTGGTGCTGTCGATCTGTTTGATAAAGTGAAAGTGGTTAAACCCGCTGATGTTACTAGTCCAAAAGATGACAGTCCCGTCTTGGCTATTGACAGTTTAGAAAAACCAAAATCTGATCCTTTGAAAAAATCTCCCGAGGAAGTTGTCAAAGATCTCGGTGCTGTCGATCTGCTGGACAAAGAGAAAGTGGTTAAGCCCGCTGATGTTACTAGTCCAAAAGATGACAGTCCCGTCTTGGCTATTGACAGTTTAGAAAAACCAAAATCAGATCCTTTGAAAAAATCTCCCGAGGAAGTTGTCAAAGATCTTGGTGCTGTCGATCTGCTGGACAAAGAGAAAGTGGTTAAGCCCGCTGATGTTACTAGTCCAAAAGATGACAGTTCCGTCTTGGCTATTGACAGTTTAGAAAAACCAAAATCTGATCCTTTGAAAAAATCTCCCGAGGAAGTAGTCGAAGATCTTGGTGCTGTCGATCTGCTGGACAAAGAGAAAGTGGTTAAGCCCGCTGATGTTACTAGTATAAAAGATGACAGTCCCGTCTTGCCTATTGACAGTTTAGAAAAACCAAAATCAGATCCTTTGAAAAAATCTCCCGAGGAAGTTGTCAAAGATCTTGGTGCTGTCGATCTGCTGGACAAAGAGAAAGTGGTTAAACCCGCTGATGTTACTAGTCCAAAAGATGACAGTTCCGTCTTGGCTATTGACAGTTTAGAAAAACCAAAATCCGATCCTTTGAAAAAATCTCCCGAGGAAGTAGTCGAAGATCTTGGTGCTGTCGATCTGTTTGATAAAGTGAAAGTGGTTAAACCCGCTGATGTTACTAGTCCAAAAGATGATAGTCCCGTCTTGGCTATTGACAGTTTAGAAAAACCAAAATCTGATCCTTTGAAAAAATCTTCCGAGGAAGTAGTCGAAGATCTTGGTGCTGTCGATCTGTTTGATAAAGTGAAAGTGATTAAACCCGCTGATGTTACTAGTCCAAAAGATGACAGTCCCGTCTTGGCTATTGACAGTTTAGAAAAACCAAAATCTGATCCTTTGAAAAAATCTCCCGAGGAAGTAGTCGAAGATCTTGGTGCTGTCGATCTGTTTGATAAAGTGAAAGTGATTAAACCCGCTGATGTTACTAGTCCAAAAGATGACAGTCCCGTCTTGGCTATTGACAGTTTAGAAAAACCAAAATCTGATCCTTTGAAAAAATCTCCCGAGGAAGTAGTCGAAGATCTTGGTGCGGTCGATCTGTTTGATAAATTAAAAGTGGTTAAACCCGCTGATGTTACTAGTCCAAAAGATGACAGTCCCGTCTTGGCTATTGACAGTTTAGAAAAACAAAAATCAGATCCTTTGAAAAAATCTCCCGAGGAAGTTGTCAAAGATCTCGGTGCTGTCGATCTGCTGGACAAAGAGAAAGTGGTTAAACCCGCTGATGTTACTAGTCCAAAAGATGACAGTCCCGTCTTGGCTATTGACAGTTTAGAAAAACCAAAATCAGATCCTTTGAAAAAATCTCCCGAGGAAGTTGTCAAAGATCTTGGTGCTGTCGATCTGCTGGACAAAGAGAAAGTGGTTAAACCCGCTGATGTTACTAGTCCAAAAGATGACAGTTCCGTCTTGGCTATTGACAGTTTAGAAAAACCAAAATCTGATCCTTTGAAAAAATCTCCCGAGGAAGTAGTCGAAGATCTTGGTGCTGTCGATCTGTTTGATAAAGTGAAAGTGATTAAACCCGCTGATGTTACTAGTCCAAAAGATGACAGTCCCGTCTTGGCTATTGACAGTTTAGAAAAACCAAAATCTGATCCTTTGAAAAAATCTCCCGAGGAAGTAGTCGAAGATCTTGGTGCTGTCGATCTGTTTGATAAAGTGAAAGTGATTAAACCCGCTGATGTTACTAGTCCAAAAGATGGCAGTCCCGTCTTGGCTATTGACAGTTTAGAAAAACCAAAATCAGATCCTTTGAAAAAATCTCCCGAGGAAGTAGTCGAAGATCTTGGTGCTGTCGATCTGTTTGATAAAGTAAAAGTGGTTAAACCCGCTGATGTTACTAGTCCAAAAGATGACAGTCCCGTCTTGGCTATTGACAGTTTAGAAAAACCAAAATCTGATCCTTTGAAAAAATCTCCCGAGGAAGAAGTCGAAGATCTCGGTGCTGTCGATCTGTTTGATAAAGTGAAAGTGGTTAAACCCGCTGATGTTACTAGTCCAAAAGATGACAGTCCCGTCTTGGCTATTGACAGTTTAGAAAAACCAAAATCAGATCCTTTGAAAAAATCTCTCGAGGAATTAGTCAAAGTTCTCGCTGATGTTACTAGTCCAAAAGATGACAGTCCCGTCTTGGCTATTGACAGTTTAGAAAAACAAAAATCAGATCCTTTGAAAAAATCTCCCGAGGAAGTTGTCAAAGATCTCGGTGCTGTCGATCTGCTGGACAAAGAGAAAGTGGTTAAACCCGCTGATGTTACTAGTCCAAAAGATGACAGTCCCGTCTTGGCTATTGACAGTTTAGAAAAACCAAAATCTGATCCTTTGAAAAAATCTCCCGAGGAAGTAGTCGAAGATCTTGGTGCTGCCGATCTATTTGATAAAGTGAAAGTGGTTAAACCCGCTGATGTTACTAGTCCAAAAGATGACAGTCCCGTCTTGGCTATTGACATTTTAGAAAAACCAAAATCAGATCCTTTGAAAAAATCTCCCGAGGAAGTTGTCAAAGATCTCGGTGCTGTTGATCTGCTGGACAAAGAGAAAGTGGTTAAACCCGCTGATGTTACTAGTCCAAAAGATGACAGTCCCGTCTTGGCTATTGACAGTTTAGAAAAACCAAAATCTGATCCTTTGAAAAAATCTCCCGAGGAAGTAGTCGAAGATCTCGGTGCTGTCGATCTATTTGATAAAGTGAAAGTGGTTAAACCCGCTGATGTTACTAGTCCAAAAGATGACAGTCCCGTCTTGGCTATTGACATTTTAGAAAAACCAAAATCAGATCCTTTGAAAAAATCTCCCGAGGAAGTTGTCAAAGATCTCGGTGCTGTTGATCTGCTGGACAAAGAGAAAGTGGTTAAACCCGCTGATGTTACTAGTCCAAAAGATGACAGTCCCGTCTTGGCTATTGACAGTTTAGAAAAACCAAAATCTGATCCTTTGAAAAAATCTCCCGAGGAAGTAGTCGAAGATCTTGGTGCTGTCGATCTGTTTGATAAAGTGAAAGTGGTTAAACCCGCTGATGTTACTAGTCCAAAAGATGACAGTCCCGTCTTGGCTATTGACAGTTTAGAAAAACCAAAATCTGATCCTTTGAAAAAATCTCCCGAGGAAGTAGTCGAAGATCTTGGTGCTGTCGATCTGTTTGATAAAGTGAAAGTGATTAAACCCACTGATGTTACTAGTCCAAAAGATGACAGTCCCGTCTTGGCTATTGACAGTTTAGAAAAACCAAAATCTGATCCTTTGAAAAAATCTCCCGAGGAAGTAGTCGAAGATCTTGGTGCTGTCGATCTGTTTGATAAAGTGAAAGTGGTTAAGCCCGCTGATGTTACTAGTCCAAAAGATGACAGTCCCGTCTTGGCTATTGACAGTTTAGAAAAACCAAAATCTGATCCTTTGAAAAAATCTCCCGAGGAAGTAGTCGAAGATCTTGGTGCTGTCGATCTGTTTGATAAAGTGAAAGTGATTAAACCCGCTGATGTTACTAGTCCAAAAGATGACAGTCCCGTCTTGGCTATTGACAGTTTAGAAAAACCAAAATCTGATCCTTTGAAAAAATCTCCCGAGGAAGTAGTCGAAGATCTTGGTGCTGTCGATCTGTTTGATAAAGTGAAAGTGGTTAAACCCGCTGATGTTACTAGTCCAAAAGATGACAGTCCCGTCTTGGCTATTGATAGTTTAGAAAAACCAAAATCTGATCCTTTGAAAAAATCTCTCGAGGAAGTAGTCGAAGATCTTGGTGCTGTCGATCTGTTTGATAAAGTAAAAGTGGTTAAACCCGCTGATGTTACTAGTCCAAAAGATGACAGTCCCGTCTTGGCTATTGACAGTTTAGAAAAACCAAAATCTGATCCTTTGAAAAAATCTCCCGAGGAAGTTGTCAAAGATCTTGGTGCTGTCGATCTGCTGGACAAAGAGAAAGTGGTTAAGCCCGCTGATGTTACTAGTCCAAAAGATGACAGTTCCGTCTTGGCTATTGACAGTTTAGAAAAACCAAAATCTGATCCTTTGAAAAAATCTCCCGAGGAAGTAGTCGAAGATCTTGGTGCTGTCGATCTGTTTGATAAAGTGAAAGTGATTAAACCCGCTGATGTTACTAGTCCAAAAGATGACAGTCCCGTCTTGGCCATTGACAGTTTAGAAAAACCAAAATCTGATCCTTTGAAAAAATCTCCCGAGGAAGTAGTCGAAGATCTTGGTGCTGTCGATCTGTTTGATAAAGTAAAAGTTGTTAAACCCGCTGATGTTACTAGTCCAAAAGATGACAGTCCCGTCTTGGCTATTGACAGTTTAGAAAAACCAAAATCTGATCCTTTGAAAAAATCTCCCGAGGAAGTAGTCGAAGATCTTGGTGCTGTCGATCTGTTTGATAAAGTGAAAGTGATTAAACCCGCTGATGTTACTAGTCCAAAAGATGACAGTCCCGTCTTGGAAATTGACAGTTTAGAAAAACCAAAATCTGATCCTTTGAAAAAATCTCCCGAGGAAGTTGTCACAGATCTCGCTGCTGTCGATCTGCTGGACAAAGAGAAAGTGGTTAAGCCCGCTGATGTTACTAGTCCAAAAGATGACAGTCCCGTCTTGGCTATTGACAGTTTAGAAAAACCAAAATCTGATCCTTTGAAAAAATCTCCCGATGAAGTAGTCGAAGATCTTGGTGCTGTCGATCTGTTTGATAAAGTGAAAGTGGTTAAACCCGCTGATGTTACTAGTCCAAAAGATGACAGTCCCGTCTTGGCTATTGACAGTTTAGAAAAACCAAAATCTGATCCTTTGAAAAAATCTCCCGAGGAAGTTGTCAAAGATCTCGGTGCTGTCGATCTGCTGGACAAAGAGAAAGTGGTTAAACCCGCTGATGTTACTAGTCCAAAAGATGACAGTCCCGTCTTGGCTATTGACAGTTTAGAAAAACCAAAATCAGATCCTTTGAAAAAATCTCCCGAGGAAGTTGTCAAAGATCTTGGTGCTGTCGATCTGCTGGACAAAGAGAAAGTGGTTAAACCCGCTGATGTTACTAGTCCAAAAGATGACAGTTCCGTCTTGATTATTGACAGTTTAGAAAAACCAAAATCAGATCCTTTGAAAAAATCTCCCGAGGAAGTTGTCAAAGATCTTGGTGCTGTCGATCTGCTGGACAAAGAGAAAGTGGTTAAACCCGCTGATGTTACTAGTCCAAAAGATGACAGTTCCGTCTTGATTATTGACAGTTTAGAAAAACCAAAATCTGATCCTTTGAAAAAATCTCCCGAGGAAGTAGTCAAAGATCTCGGTGCTGTCGATCTGCTGGACAAAGAGAAAGTGGTTAAACCCTCTGATGTTACTAGTCCAAAAGATGACAGTCCCGTCTTGGCTATTGACAGTTTAGAAAAACCAAAATCTGATCCTTTGAAAAAATCTCCCGAGGAAGTAGTCGAAGATCTTGGTGCTGTCGATCTATTTGATAAAGTGAAAGTGGTTAAACCCGCTGATGTTACTAGTCCAAATGATGACAGTCCCGTCTTGGCTATTGACAGTTTAGAAAAACCAAAATCTGATCCTTTGAAAAAATCTCCCGAGGAAGTAGTCGAAGATCTTGGTGCTGTCGATCTGTTTGATAAAGTGAAAGTGGTTAAACCCGCTGATGTTACTAGTCCAAAAGATGACAGTCCCGTCTTGGCTATTGACAGTTTAGAAAAACCAAAATCAGATCCTTTGAAAAAATCTCCCGAGGAAGTAGTCGAAGATCTTGGTGCTGTCGATCTATTTGATAAAGTGAAAGTGGTTAAACCCGCTGATGTTACTAGTCCAAAAGATGACAGTCCCGTCTTGGCTATTGACAGTTTAGAAAAACCAAAATCTGATCCTTTGAAAAAATCTCCCGAGGAAGTAGTCGAAGATCTTGGTGCTGTCGAGCTGTTTGATAAAGTGAAAGTGGTTAAACCCGCTGATGTTACTAGTCCAAAAGATGACAGTCCCGTCTTGGCTATTGACAGTTTAGAAAAACCAAAATCTGATCCTTTGAAAAAATCTCCCGAGGAAGTAGTCGAAGATCTCGGTGCTGTCGATCTATTTGATAAAGTGAAAGTGGTTAAACCCGCTGATGTTACTAGTCCAAAAGATGACAGTCCCGTCTTGGCTATTGACATTTTAGAAAAACCAAAATCAGATCCTTTGAAAAAATCTCCCGAGGAAGTTGTCAAAGATCTCGGTGCTGTTGATCTGCTGGACAAAGAGAAAGTGGTTAAACCCGCTGATGTTACTAGTCCAAAAGATGACAGTCCCGTCTTGGCTATTGACAGTTTAGAAAAACCAAAATCTGATCCTTTGAAAAAATCTCCCGAGGAAGTAGTCGAAGATCTCGGTGCTGTCGATCTATTTGATAAAGTGAAAGTGGTTAAACCCGCTGATGTTACTAGTCCAAAAGATGACAGTCCCGTCTTGGCTATTGACATTTTAGAAAAACCAAAATCAGATCCTTTGAAAAAATCTCCCGAGGAAGTTGTCAAAGATCTCGGTGCCGTTGATCTGCTGGACAAAGAGAAAGTGGTTAAACCCGCTGATGTTACTAGTCCAAAAGATGACAGTCCCGTCTTGGCTATTGACAGTTTAGAAAAACCAAAATCTGATCCTTTGAAAAAATCTCCCGAGGAAGTAGTCGAAGATCTTGGTGCTGTCGATCTGTTTGATAAAGTGAAAGTGGTTAAACCCGCTGATGTTACTAGTCCAAAAGATGACAGTCCCGTCTTGGCTATTGACAGTTTAGAAAAACCAAAATCTGACCCTTTGAAAAAATCTCCCGAGGAAGTAGTCGAAGATCTCGGTGCTGTCGATCTATTTGATAAAGTGAAAGTGGTTAAACCCGCTGATGTTACTAGTCAAAAAGATGACAGTCCCGTCTTGGCTATTGACAGTTTAGAAAAACCAAAATCTGATCCTTTGAAAAAATCTCCCGAGGAAGTAGTCGAAGATCTCGGTGCTGTTGATCTGCTGGACAAAGAGAAAGTGGTTAAACCCGCTGATGTTACTAGTCCAAAAGATGACAGTCCCGTCTTGGCTATTGACATTTTAGAAAAACCAAAATCAGATCCTTTGAAAAAATCTCCCGAGGAAGTTCTCAAAGATCTCGGTGCTGTTGATCTGCTGGACAAAGAGAAAGTGGTTAAACCCGCTGATGTTACTAGTCCAAAAGATGACAGTCCCGTCTTGGCTATTGACAGTTTAGAAAAACCAAAATCTGGTCCTTTGAAAAAATCTCCCGAGGAAGTAGTCGAAGATCTCGGTGCTGTCGATCTATTTGATAAAGTGAAAGTGGTTAAACCCGCTGATGTTACTAGTCCAAAAGATGACAGTCCCGTCTTGGCTATTGACATTTTAGAAAAACCAAAATCAGATCCTTTGAAAAAATCTCCCGAGGAAGTTGTCAAAGATCTCGGTGCTGTTGATCTGCTGGACAAAGAGAAAGTGGTTAAACCCGCTGATGTTACTAGTCCAAAAGATGACAGTCCCGTCTTGGCTATTGACATTTTAGAAAAACCAAAATCAGATCCTTTGAAAAAATCTCCCGAGGAAGTTGTCAAAGATCTCGGTGCTGTTGATCTGCTGGACAAAGAGAAAGTGGTTAAACCCGCTGATGTTACTAGTCCAAAAGATGACAGTCCCGTCTTGGCTATTGACAGTTTAGAAAAACCAAAATCTGATCCTTTGAAAAAATCTCCCGAGGAAGTAGTCGAAGATCTTGGTGCTGTCGATCTGTTTGATAAAGTGAAAGTGGTTAAACCCGCTGATGTTACTAGTCCAAAAGATGACAGTCCCGTCTTGGCTATTGACAGTTTAGAAAAACCAAAATCTGATCCTTTGAAAAAATCTCCCGAGGAAGTTGTCAAAGATCTCGGTGCTGTCGATCTGCTGGACAAAGAGAAAGTGGTTAAGCCCGCTGATGTTACTAGTCCAAAAGATGACAGTCCCGTCTTGGCTATTGACAGTTTAGAAAAACCAAAATCAGATCCTTTGAAAAAATCTCCCGAGGAAGTTGTCAAAGATCTTGGTGCTGTCGATCTGCTGGACAAAGAGAAAGTGGTTAAACCCGCTGATGTTACTAGTCCAAAAGATGACAGTTCCGTCTTGGCTATTGACAGTTTAGAAAAACCAAAATCTGATCCTTTGAAAAAATCTCCCGAGGAAGTAGTCGAAGATCTTGGTGCTGTCGATCTGTTTGATAAAGTGAAAGTGGTTAAACCCGCTGATGTTACTAGTCCAAAAGATGACAGTCCCGTCTTGGCTATTGACAGTTTAGAAAAACCAAAATCTGATCCTTTGAAAAAATCTCCCGAGGAAGTAGTCGAAGATCTTGGTGCTGTCGATCTGTTTGATAAAGTGAAAGTGATTAAACCCACTGATGTTACTAGTCCAAAAGATGACAGTCCCGTCTTGGCTATTGACAGTTTAGAAAAACCAAAATCTGATCCTTTGAAAACATCTCCCGAGGAAGTTGTCAAAGATCTCGGTGCTGTCGATCTGCTGGACAAAGAGAAAGTGGTTAAACCCGCTGATGTTACTAGTCCAAAAGATGACAGTCTTGTCTTGGCTATTGACAGTTTAGAAAAAACAAAATCAGATTCTTTGAAAAAATCTCCCGAGGAAGTAGTCGAAGATCTCGGTGCTGTCGATCTGTTTGATAAAGTGAAAGTGGTTAAACCCGCTGATGTTACTAGTCCAAAAGATGACAGTCCCGTCTTGGCTATTGACAGTTTAGAAAAACCAAAATCTGATCCTTTGAAAAAATCTCCCGAGGAAGTAGTCGAAGATCTCGGTGCTGTCGATCTATTTGATAAAGTGAAAGTGGTTAAACCCGTTGATGTTACTAGTCCAAAAGATGACAGTCCCGTCTTGGCTATTGACAGTTTAGAAAAACCAAAATCTGATCCTTTGAAAAAATCTCCCGAGGAAGTTGTCACAGATCTCGGTGGTTTCGATCTGCTGGACAAAGAGAAAGTATTTGAACCCGCTGATGTTACTAGTCCAAAAGATGACAGTCCCGTCTTGGCTATTGACAGTTTAGAAAAACAAAAATCAGATCCTTTGAAAAAATCTCCCGAGGAAGTTGTCACAGATCTCGCTGCTGTCGATCTGCTGGACAAAGAGAAAGTGGTTAAGCCCGCTGATGTTACTAGTCCAAAAGATGACAGTCCCGTCTTGGCTATTGACAGTTTAGAAAAACCAAAATCAGATCCTTTGAAAAAATCTCCCGAGGAAGTTGTCAAAGATCTTGGTGCTGTCGATCTGCTGGACAAAGAGAAAGTGGTTAAACCCGCTGATGTTACTAGTCCAAAAGATGACAGTTCCGTCTTGATTATTGACAGTTTAGAAAAACCAAAATCTGATCCTTTGAAAAAATCTCCCGAGGAAGTAGTCGAAGATCTTGGTGCTGTCGATCTGTTTGATAAAGTGAAAGTGGTTAAACCCGCTGATGTTACTAGTCCAAAAGATGACAGTCCCGTCTTGGCTATTGACAGTTTAGAAAAACCAAAATCTGATCCTTTGAAAAAATCTCCCGAGGAAGTAGTCGAAGATCTTGGTGCTGTTGATCTATTTGATAAAGTGGAAGTGGTTAAACCCGCTGATGTTACTAGTCCAAAAGATGACAGTCCCGTCTTGGCTAT
The DNA here is from genome assembly GCF_945859705.1 of Episyrphus balteatus. NCBI lineage: Eukaryota > Metazoa > Arthropoda > Insecta > Diptera > Syrphidae > Episyrphus > Episyrphus balteatus. The sequence continues at coordinate 38,452,149 of NC_079135.1, forward strand.
TGACAGTTTAGAAAAACCAAAATCTGATCCTTTGAAAAAATCTCCCGAGGAAGTAGTCAAAGATCTTGGTGCTGTCGAGCTGTTTGATAAAGTGAAAGTGGTTAAACCCGCTGATGTTACTAGTCCAAAAGATGACAGTCCCGTCTTGGCTATTGACAGTTTAGAAAAACCAAAATCTGATCCTTTGAAAAAATCTCCCGAGGAAGTAGTCGAAGATCTCGGTGCTGTCGATCTATTTGATAAAGTGAAAGTGGTTAAACCCGCTGATGTTACTAGTCCAAAAGATGACAGTCCCGTCTTGGCTATTGACATTTTAGAAAAACCAAAATCAGATCCTTTGAAAAAATCTCAGGAGGAAGTTGTCAAAGATCTTGGTGCTGTTGATCTGCTGGACAAAGAGAAAGTGGTTAAACCCGCTGATGTTACTAGTCCAAAAGATGACAGTCCCGTCTTGGCTATTGACAGTTTAGAAAAACCAAAATCTGATCCTTTGAAAAAATCTCCCGAGGAAGTAGTCGAAGATCTTGGTGCTGTCGATCTGTTTGATAAAGTGAAAGTGGTTAAACCCGCTGATGTTACTAGTCCAAAAGATGACAGTCCCGTCTTGGCTATTGACAGTTTAGAAAAACCAAAATCTGATCCTTTGAAAAAATCTCCCGAGGAAGTTGTCAAAGATCTCGGTGCTGTCGATCTGCTGGACAAAGAGAAAGTGGTTAAGCCCGCTGATGTTACTAGTCCAAAAGATGACAGTCCCGTCTTGGCTATTGACAGTTTAGAAAAACCAAAATCAGATCCTTTGAAAAAATCTCCCGAGGAAGTTGTCAAAGATCTTGGTGCTGTCGATCTGCTGGACAAAGAGAAAGTGGTTAAGCCCGCTGATGTTACTAGTCCAAAAGATGACAGTTCCGTCTTGGCTATTGACAGTTTAGAAAAACCAAAATCTGATCCTTTGAAAAAATCTCCCGAGGAAGTAGTCGAAGATCTTGGTGCTGTCGATCTGTTTGATAAAGTGAAAGTGGTTAAACCCGCTGATGTTACTAGTCCAAAAGATGACAGTCCCGTCTTGGCTATTGACAGTTTAGAAAAACCAAAATCTGATCCTTTGAAAAAATCTCCCGAGGAAGTAGTCGAAGATCTTGGTGCTGTCGATCTGTTTGATAAAGTGAAAGTGATTAAACCCACTGATGTTACTAGTCCAAAAGATGACAGTCCCGTCTTGGCTATTGACAGTTTAGAAAAACCAAAATCTGATCCTTTGAAAACATCTCCCGAGGAAGTTGTCAAAGATCTCGGTGCTGTCGATCTGCTGGACAAAGAGAAAGTGGTTAAACCCGCTGATGTTACTAGTCCAAAAGATGACAGTCTTGTCTTGGCTATTGACAGTTTAGAAAAAACAAAATCAGATTCTTTGAAAAAATCTCCCGAGGAAGTAGTCGAAGATCTCGGTGCTGTCGATCTGTTTGATAAAGTGAAAGTGGTTAAACCCGCTGATGTTACTAGTCCAAAAGATGACAGTCCCGTCTTGGCTATTGACAGTTTAGAAAAACCAAAATCTGATCCTTTGAAAAAATCTCCCGAGGAAGTAGTCGAAGATCTCGGTGCTGTCGATCTATTTGATAAAGTGAAAGTGGTTAAACCCGTTGATGTTACTAGTCCAAAAGATGACAGTCCCGTCTTGGCTATTGACAGTTTAGAAAAACCAAAATCTGATCCTTTGAAAAAATCTCCCGAGGAAGTTGTCACAGATCTCGGTGGTTTCGATCTGCTGGACAAAGAGAAAGTATTTGAACCCGCTGATGTTACTAGTCCAAAAGATGACAGTCCCGTCTTGGCTATTGACAGTTTAGAAAAACAAAAATCAGATCCTTTGAAAAAATCTCCCGAGGAAGTTGTCACAGATCTCGCTGCTGTCGATCTGCTGGACAAAGAGAAAGTGGTTAAGCCCGCTGATGTTACTAGTCCAAAAGATGACAGTCCCGTCTTGGCTATTGACAGTTTAGAAAAACCAAAATCAGATCCTTTGAAAAAATCTCCCGAGGAAGTTGTCAAAGATCTTGGTGCTGTCGATCTGCTGGACAAAGAGAAAGTGGTTAAACCCGCTGATGTTACTAGTCCAAAAGATGACAGTTCCGTCTTGATTATTGACAGTTTAGAAAAACCAAAATCTGATCCTTTGAAAAAATCTCCCGAGGAAGTAGTCGAAGATCTTGGTGCTGTCGATCTGTTTGATAAAGTGAAAGTGGTTAAACCCGCTGATGTTACTAGTCCAAAAGATGACAGTCCCGTCTTGGCTATTGACAGTTTAGAAAAACCAAAATCTGATCCTTTGAAAAAATCTCCCGAGGAAGTAGTCGAAGATCTTGGTGCTGTCGATCTATTTGATAAAGTGGAAGTGGTTAAACCCGCTGATGTTACTAGTCCAAAAGATGACAGTCCCGTCTTGGCTATTGACAGTTTAGAAAAACCAAAATCTGATCCTTTGAAAAAATCTCCCGAGGAAGTAGTCAAAGATCTTGGTGCTGTCGAGCTGTTTGATAAAGTGAAAGTGGTTAAACCCGCTGATGTTACTAGTCCAAAAGATGACAGTCCCGTCTTGGCTATTGACAGTTTAGAAAAACCAAAATCTGATCCTTTGAAAAAATCTCCCGAGGAAGTAGTCGAAGATCTCGGTGCTGTCGATCTATTTGATAAAGTGAAAGTGGTTAAACCCGCTGATGTTACTAGTCCAAAAGATGACAGTCCCGTCTTGGCTATTGACATTTTAGAAAAACCAAAATCAGATCCTTTGAAAAAATCTCAGGAGGAAGTTGTCAAAGATCTTGGTGCTGTTGATCTGCTGGACAAAGAGAAAGTGGTTAAACCCACTGATGTTACTAGTCCAAAAGATGACAGTCCCGTCTTGGCTATTGACAGTTTAGAAAAACCAAAATCTGATCCTTTGAAAAAATCTCCCGAGGAAGTAGTCGAAGATCTCGGTGCTGTCGATCTATTTGATAAAGTGAAAGTGGTTAAACCCGCTGATGTTACTAGTCCAAAAGATGACAGTCCCGTCTTGGCTATTGACATTTTAGAAAAACCAAAATCAGATCCTTTGAAAAAATCTCCCGAGGAAGTTGTCAAAGATCTCGGTGCTGTTGATCTGCTGGACAAAGAGAAAGTGGTTAAACCCGCTGATGTTACTAGTCCAAAAGATGACAGTCCCGTCTTGGCTATTGACAGTTTAGAAAAACCAAAATCTGATCCTTTGAAAAAATCTCCCGAGGAAGTAGTCGAAGATCTTGGTGCTGTCGATCTGTTTGATAAAGTGAAAGTGGTTAAACCCGCTGATGTTACTAGTCCAAAAGATGACAGTCCCGTCTTGGCTATTGACAGTTTAGAAAAACCAAAATCAGATCCTTTGAAAAAATCTCCCGAGGAAGTTGTCAAAGATCTTGGTGCTGTCGATCTGCTGGACAAAGAGAAAGTGGTTAAACCCGCTGATGTTACTAGTCCAAAAGATGACAGTTCCGTCTTGATTATTGACAGTTTAGAAAAACCAAAATCTGATCCTTTGAAAAAATCTCCCGAGGAAGTAGTCGAAGATCTTGGTGCTGTCGATCTGTTTGATAAAGTGAAAGTGGTTAAACCCGCTGATGTTACTAGTCCAAAAGATGACAGTCCCGTCTTGGCTATTGACAGTTTAGAAAAACCAAAATCTGATCCTTTGAAAAAATCTCCCGAGGAAGTAGTCGAAGATCTTGGTGCTGTCGATCTATTTGATAAAGTGGAAGTGGTTAAACCCGCTGATGTTACTAGTCCAAAAGATGACAGTCCCGTCTTGGCTATTGACAGTTTAGAAAAACCAAAATCTGATCCTTTGAAAAAATCTCCCGAGGAAGTTGTCAAAGATCTCGGTGCTGTCGATCTGCTGGACAAAGAGAAAGTGGTTAAGCCCGCTGATGTAACTAGTCCAAAAGATGACAGTCCCGTCTTGGCTATTGACAGTTTAGAAAAACCAAAATCAGATCCTGTGAAAAAATCTCCCGAGGAAGTTGTCAAAGATCTTGGTGCTGTCGATCTGCTGGACAAAGAGAAAGTGGTTAAACCCGCTGATGTTACTAGTCCAAAAGATGACAGTTCCGTCTTGGCTATTGACAGTTTAGAAAAACCAAAATCTGATCCTTTGAAAAAATCTCCCGAGGAAGTAGTCGAAGATCTTGGTGCTGTCGATCTGTTTGATAAAGTGAAAGTGGTTAAACCCGCTGATGTTACTAGTCCAAAAGATGACAGTCCCGTCTTGGCTATTGACAGTTTAGAAAAACCAAAATCTGATCCTTTGAAAAAATCTCCCGAGGAAGTAGTCGAAGATCTTGGTGCTGTCGATCTGTTTGATAAAGTGAAAGTGATTAAACCCACTGATGTTACTAGTCCAAAAGATGACAGTCCCGTCTTGGCTATTGACAGTTTAGAAAAACCAAAATCTGATCCTTTGAAAAAATCTCCCGAGGAAGTAGTCGAAGATCTTGGTGCTGTCGATCTGTTTGATAAAGTGAAAGTGGTTAAACCCGCTGATGTTACTAGTCCAAAAGATGACAGTCCCGTCTTGGCTATTGACAGTTTAGAAAAACCAAAATCTGATCCTTTGAAAAAATCTCCCGAGGAAGTAGTCGAAGATCTCGGTGCTGTCGATCTATTTGATAAAGTGAAAGTGGTTAAACCCGCTGATGTTACTAGTCCAAAAGATGACAGTCCCGTCTTGGCTATTGACAGTGTAGAAAAACCAAAATCAGATCCTTTGAAAAAATCTCCCGAGGAAGTAGTCAAAGATCTTGGTGCTGTCGATCTGCTGGACAAAGAGAAAGTGGTTAAGCCCGCTGATGTTACTAGTCCAAAAGATGACAGTTCCGTCTTGGCTATTGACAGTTTAGAAAAACCAAAATCTGATCCTTTGAAAAAATCTCCCGAGGAAGTAGTCGAAGATCTTGGTGCTGTCGATCTGTTTGATAAAGTGAAAGTGGTTAAACCCGCTGATGTTACTAGTCCAAAAGATGACAGTCCCGTCTTGGCTATTGACAGTTTAGAAAAACCAAAATCTGATCCTTTGAAAAAATCTCCCGAGGAAGTTGTCGAAGATCTTGGTGCTGTCGATCTGTTTGATAAAGTGAAAGTGATTAAACCCGCTGATGTTACTAGTCCAAAAGATGACAGTCCCGTCTTGGCTATTGACAGTTTAGAAAAACCAAAATCAGATCCTTTGAAAAAATCTCCCGAGGAAGTAGTCGAAGATCTTGGTGCTGTCGATCTGTTTGATAAAGTGAAAGTGATTAAACCCGCTGATGTTACTAGTCCAAAAGATGACAGTCCCGTCTTGGCTATTGACAGTTTAGAAAAACCAAAATCAGATCCTTTGAAAACATCTCCCGAGGAAGTTGTCAAAGATCTCGGTGCTGTCGATCTGCTGGACAAAGAGAAAGTGGTTAAACCCGCTGATGTTACTAGTCCAAAAGATGACAGTCTTGTCTTGGCTATTGACAGCTTAGAAAAAACAAAATCAGATCCTTTGAAAAAATCTCCCGAGGAAGTAGTCGAAGATCTTGGTGCTGTCGATCTGTTTGATAAAGTGAAAGTGGTTAAACCCACTGATGTTACTAGTCCAAAAGATGACAGTCCCGTCTTGGCTATTGACAGTTTAGAAAAACCAAAATCAGATCCTTTGAAAATATCTCCCGAGGAAGTTGTCAAAGATCTCGGTGCTGTCGATCTGCTGGACAAAGAGAAAGTGGTTAAACCCGCTGATGTTACTAGTCCAAAAGATGACAGTCCCGTCTTGGCTATTGACAGTTTAGAAAAACCAAAATCTGATCCTTTGAAAAAATCTCCCGAGGAAGTAGTCGAAGATCTCGGTGCTGTCGATCTATTTGATAAAGTGAAAGTGATTAAACCCGCTGATGTTACTAGTCCAAAAGATGACAGTCCCGTCTTGGCTATTGACAGTTTAGAAAAACCAAAATCAGATCCTTTGAAAAAATCTCCCGAGGAAGTTGTCAAAGATCTCGGTGCTGTCGATCTGCTGGACAAAGAGAAAGTGGTTAAACCCGCTGATGTTACTAGTCCAAAAGATGACAGTCCCGTCTTGGCTATTGACAGTTTAGAAAAACCAAAATCTGATCCTTTGAAAAAATCTCCCGAGGAAGTAGTCGAAGATCTCGGTGCTGTCGATCTATTTGATAAAGTGAAAGTGATTAAACCCGCTGATGTTACTAGTCCAAAAGATGACAGTCCCGTCTTGGCTATTGACAGTTTAGAAAAACCAAAATCAGATCCTTTGAAAAAATCTCCCGAGGAAGTTGTCAAAGATCTCGCTGGTGTTGATCTGCTGGACAAAGAGAAAGTGGTTAAGCCCGCTGATGTTTCTAGTCCAAAAGATGACAGTTCCATCTTGGCTATTGACAGTTTAGAAAAACCCAAATCAGATCCTTTGAAAAAATCTCCCGAGGAAGTTGTCAAAGATCTCGGTGCTGTCGATCTGCTGGACAAAGAGAAAGTGGTTAAACCCGCTGATTTTACTAGTCCAAAAGATGACAGTCCCGTCTTGGCTATTGACAGTTTAGAAAAACCAAAATCAGATCCTTTGAAAAAATCTCCCGAGGAAGTTGTCAAAGATCTCGGTGCTGTCGATATGCTGGACAAAGAGAAAGTGGTTAAACCCGCTGATGTTACTAGTCCAAAAGATGACAGTCCCGTCTTGGCTATTGACAGTTTAGAAAAACCAAAATCAGATCCTTTGAAAAAATCTCCCGAGGAAGTTGTCAAAGATCTCGCTGGTGTCGATCTGCTGGACAAAGAGAAAGTGGTTAAACCCGCTGATGTTACTAGTCCAAAAGATGACAGTCCCGTCTTAGCTATTGACAGTTTAGAAAAACCAAAATCAGATCCTTTGGAAAAATCTTCCGAGGAAGTAGTCAAAGATCTCGGTACTTTCGATCTGCTGGACAAAGAGAAAGTGGTTAAACCTGCTGATGTTACTAGTCCAAAAGATGACAGTCCCGTTTTGGCTATTGACAGTTTAGAAAAACCAAAATCAGATCCTTTGAAAAAATCTCCCGAGGAAGTTGTCAAAGATCTCGCTGGTGTCGATCTGCTGGACAAAGAGAAAGTGGTTAAACCCGCTGATTTTACTAGTCCAAAAGATGACAGTCCCGTCTTGGCTATTGACAGTTTAGAAAAACCAAAATCAGATCCTTTGAAAAAATCTCCCGAGGAAGTTGTCAAAGATCTCGGTGCTGTCGATATGCTGGACAAAGAGAAAGTGGTTAAACCCGCTGATGTTACTAGTCCAAAAGATGACAGTCCCGTCTTGGCTATTGACAGTTTAGAAAAACCAAAATCAGATCCTTTGAAAAAATCTCCCGAGGAAGTTGTCAAAGATCTCGGTGCTGTCGATCTGCTGGACAAAGAGAAAGTGGTTAAACCCGCTGATTTTACTAGTCCAAAAGATGACAGTCCCGTCTTGGCTATTGACAGTTTAGAAAAACCAAAATCAGATCCTTTGAAAAAATCTCCCGAGGAAGTTGTCAAAGATCTCGGTGCTGTCGATATGCTGGACAAAGAGAAAGTGGTTAAACCCGCTGATGTTACTAGTCCAAAAGATGACAGTCCCGTCTTGGCTATTGACAGTTTAGAAAAACCAAAATCAGATCCTTTGAAAAAATCTCCCGAGGAAGTTGTCAAAGATCTCGCTGGTGTCGATCTGCTGGACAAAGAGAAAGTGGTTAAACCCGCTGATGTTACTAGTCCAAAAGATGACAGTCCCGTCTTGGCTATTGACAGTTTAGAAAAACCAAAATCAGATCCTTTGAAAAACTCTCCCGAGGAAGTAGTCAAAGATCTCGGTGCTGTCGATCTGCTGGACAAAGAGAAAGTGGTTAAACCCGCTGATGTTACTAGTCCAAAAGATCACAGTCCCGTTTTGGCTATTAATAGTTTAGAAAAACCAAAATCAGATCCTTTGAAAAAATCTCCCGAGGAAGTTCATTTAGATCCTTCTGCAGTTAAGGATAAGGATATTGTAGGAAAGGCAACAATAATCTCACCTGAGAAAGTAGAGTTGTTAGTTAAGGAAAGTATCAAGGAAATTTTTACTGACACATTGGACAAATTAGCTGTCCAATCAATCGAGTCTGTAGAAGATTTAGTAGAAGTCATTCCTTCGTTTGTTGATTGTAAAACTTTGGTTCCTGAAAAACAAGAACTTACAAGCTTACCTCCACTGGAATCAGTTGACCTAGCAGAAATAATTTCCGAAAAAGTAGAAAATATTTCAATGGGCGATTCTTTAACATCTAAATTTTATGATTCTGACTCTTCAAATAGTATTGACAGCTTAGAAGCTGAAGACAATAAATTGCAAGTTGAACAAAAACGTATTAAAGATAAAACTCGTATTCCATTAAGTTATTTTGTTGAATTGAGTTCGGAAAAAGATTCTTCAAAGAAAACCAAACAAAAACGTATTCCAAAGCCACCAGTTGTTCAGAAAGAAAGAGTTCGTCCTCGAACTTTAAAAGACACAGAAACTAAAAAACCTGAAGATAGGGTAACGAAAGTCAAACCAACAAAGAAACCTATAAAATATGTTACTAAGCAAAAGAAAGATACACCTGCTGCTATTGTTGCAGAAAAACCTAGAGCTAAAACTCCATTATTAAGTCAGGAGAAACTCAGGTCTAAAACCCCATTACCAAGTCAGGAAAAACCCAGGTCTAAGACCCCATTATTAAGCCAGGAAAAACCCAGGTCTAAAACTCCATTATTAAGTCAGGAAAAACCCAGGCCAAAAACCCCATTACCAAGTCAGGAAAAACCAAGGTCCAAAACCCCATTACCCGCAGTAGAAACCCCTAGGTCAAAGACACCATCATTGAATACAGAAAAACGTAGGTCTCGAACCCCATTATTAAATACTGAAAAGTCTCGACCAAAAACCCCATCAATAGTCTCTGTTTATTCAAAGAAATCACTTGAAAGACCCCAGAGCATTGATAAGTCGACCAAAAAAGAAAACCTTCCGGTGGACAAAGTAAAACACACAACCGTCAGTACTGAAAGGAAATCAATTTCCAATTTGAAACAATCCTACAGCAGTACTGAAAGAAAGCAAATTTCCAACTTGAAACAGTCCACCAGTACTGAACGAACCAAACCAATTTCCTCCAATATGAAACAATCTACTACCATCAGCAGTACTGAGAGAAAACCAATTTCCAATTTGAAACAATCCATCAGTACTGAAAGAAAATCAATTTCCAATCTCAAACAGTCTACCTCAAAAATAAGTTCTTCCATGCACAGTTACATGCGACCTACTCTTTCCCATAATCTAAAGACTGCTACACACGAAAAAGTTGATCTCAACTATTTAACCAGTAGCAAGCAATTCAAGTCCGCTAGAGAAAGTTCTTCTGAATCCTTGAGCATGGTTTCTGTCAAAGTTAGACCTGCTATAGGCCAAGTGAAGAAAAACTCTACCGACAAAAGTATCAGTGGAAGTAGAAATGACCTAAGTATTGTACAGAAATCAAAGCAAGAAATTACCAAAAAGAAACCTCTAGAAAACAACATTACTACCGAAGCGATTTCCAAATCAAGTTCTTTGGACAATAAGCAAACACTTGTCGAAAGAAAACGAATATCGAATTTAACACAAAGCGAAAGGACCAAAAAGTCATCTATTGTTCGAAATAATTTACAGAAATCCAATACTATCATCAAAGAATCCTCCAAAACTATAACCGAAACAGCAGTTACTGAAAAGAAAGAAGTTCCAAAACTAATACGTTCTCAGTCAAAAATTAAGCCGACAAATGTACAAAATAATGACCAAAAAAATGTGATAAAAAAGAATACAAGTATTAATAGGGTTAAGAAGGTAGACAACAAGGCGACGAGTAATCAGACACAAACTAGTAGTAAAACTGAGTTAAAAAGTTCAAAGCAAATTTCAGTTAGCAGTAAGTTTATTCAAAATGATACAAATAAAACAAAAGCAAGTCCAATTTCCACACCAAAAGTCATCAAAGACAAACTGAATAAAAATTTAAAAATCGTTCAAAGTAATATACCGAAACAAGTACCAAAAAAGAATTCTTCAGCTAAAGTTGAACCAAAACCTATCGTTAAAGAACTTGAATATGACACCTTTTCAAACTCATCAAATAATGGCAAACAAATGGTAACAAGTGAGGTATTTACCAAAACTTTTGGCAGTAGTAAGCCATTGGAAGTAATATTCCAAAAACCCTCATTCACTGATGTTGATTCAATATTGGAGAGGAAAAACAGCGATTGTCGAAATAATGAATTTGAAGTTAGTTTTATTGATACAACTGATTCGAGTTTATCGGATTCGGTTGCGCTATCTATATTCACCCTCGAACATGACAGGCTTCATTTAATAAGTCCTGGATCGCCAAAGCCAACAAAAGATCCATTGTTATTGATGGAGGAAGAAATAGAAAAGAGACGCCTTGACGTTATCATTGATGAGCATGGAATGGTTTCATTTAGAGACACATCTGAATTTTCTGCTGGCAAAATCAAGGATAACAAAGAAGATCAGCCTTCATTTACTCAAGGTAATGTTTAGAATGTAAAAATTTAGTGTTATTATTAAGTAGTTTTAATAGTCGTCTATAGTGCCTTTGCTCGATATACCTAATGAACCTTACTTTTGTATTAAACATAATTGTTATGATGCTTGAAAGGTTAGTGTTTGTCATATTGTCGATACATGCCATTTCCCAGAATTTAATTTAAGTAGTTTTATGTAATGTATATGTATTAATAAATTACACAGCCACACAAAAAAAAAGTTCTGACCTTTGGTTGCGACTATGTTTTTCATATAGTTTTTGGGCATAAAATAGGGCAAAATTGACTTCGAATCTGGATTCAGCGACCCAAAAACTATATGATTAACATATTCGCACATCCAGATCGTGACATTTTTTGAGTTTATCTCGAAAACCTGACGTGATGGGGCAAAACGGACTTCGGTTTCGGTTTCAGCGACCCAAAAACTATATGAAAAACATAATCGCAACCCCAGGTCAGAGTTTTTTTTTTTTTGGTGGCTGTGTTATATATAAAATTAAATAGTTCCTTCTTCTTGGTTGCATTTAAAATTGAAATGATTAAAGTTAAAGAGTATCAACTAAATATGCGTTCAAAACTAGGTTACCCTTATTATCGCGGCTTACGGAAATAATTTTCTCTCCTATTAACTCTTGAAAATTGACAGCAAATAAGCTTTTTATTTTGAATTTCGAAAATTGACAGCAAACAAGCTTTTTTTGCGAATTACTCGTAATCTTACAATATATGGTAATTTACTAATATAATAATTCATTCAAAATCTAATTGGGCTTTTTAAGCATTTGCCTTTGTCGTTTTTACTTTTTTAAGACCTATACTAACGGTACCTGCCATATAACGGAAATGGAAAAGTAGTTTTTTTTTTCGAAAACAGATGTAACGATTTTGATTAAAATTTTTGCTTGAAAAATCAATTTTTTGAAAACGGGTTAGTGAAATATTTCGAAATTTCGTTATTAAGTGTTACTTGATTATTTCTTCAGAATCGCATGCCATTTTTTTTTTGATGTTAGATAATTTTTAGATATAAAAAACTATTTTTCTAAAAATTCCTCTTCAAACAAAAAAATTTGTGATCAAAATCACTAAAAAACGGTGTTTCATCTTATATAAAAATAGATTTTATAGATTTGTTTACATTAACAGAAATAATGCTTTAATAAAATCAAATTATAATTTTTCATAATTTTTCTTCATGAAAAGCTTAAATATAAGAGCTATTTTTATCATAAGAACAAGTACGTGCGACTTCAGTCGTGCATTTTATTTTTTTCTTAATTAAAGTAGAAATAACACGATAAACAAACACAACAACATTATCGCATTGTTGTTGTTTTCAACTTATTCGAGTTAGAAATGACAACTTCAAGTTAGAATTTGACATCTAGCTAGAAAGCCCAATAGGCGGTGTTCACGTTGGACTCACTCCGACGATTCATTTATAGAGACGTCAAAATCAGCCAAAGGGATGGTCTACAACCAAGCCTGGGATGGTCTACAACCAAGGTTAACAGAATACAAGGTAATACTCAGATTTTCTTCATCCTGTCTCTTTCTATTTTTGTGGCGTCATCTCTGTTTTATCTAATTTTTTTTTGTATGAAGTAACCATAGATTAAACATACGAAAGATTTCGTTCTTGGAACAGAATCTTTCGTGTTGTATTTTTGCTTTCCATAGATAAACCATTCAAGTATGACTGCCTTTAATCTGTAAGGCAGTGTTCACATTCGACTTATAATACATGTGACGTCTTCAAAACGGCGGATGTATATTACCTTGTATTCTGTATATCCTTACCTACAACTTCACTTGGTTCAAGCTAGAATTATTCATATTTTTGTCTTGAGATGTCATAAATTAAATATGCATGTGTTAATTTTTTAGCGTTAAAACTGCAGATTACAGTTTTGAATGCACTATTATGTTATTGGTTAGCACTCTGGTTGTAACTTAACTAGATACAAACTAAACAAAAAATAATAAAAACTTCAGCAAATGTTGACGTTTTTAAACGTCAATTTTCACAAAATAGCTGTTATTAAAACTGAAGTGCGTTCTTTTATTCGCCGATGTTAACTATTGTTAACAATAGATAACTTTCATCGTTCCTAAATGAGAAAAAAGTTACGAAATGTAACATCGTGACGTCACAAAATCGTTCCTAAATCCAATGTTGAAGTGTCAAAAAGTTACACTTTGTAACTTTTTCCAACTCAGCTTCTGGACTTGAGTTTCAATGTTAATCTGTCAAACACAACTTTATAGGGAAGAGAGGGAAAGATGTGAGAAGAGAATTTTTTGTTTTTTTTTTTCATATTTGAAATTATTTAATGCATATTTTTGTTTCAAATTGCTTAGAATTCAATTTAAATGAATTATTTCAGTACCAAATTAATTCCTTCTTATTTATTCATTCATAAAATTGATCTCAAAAAATTTTGTTTTGACAGATCAACAAAATGTAACATTAGTCGTTCCTAAATCAAAGTTGAAATTTTCTATCAAAATCTATCTAACTATATTTTTGACACAACAACCAAAGTTAACTTTATTTAATAAAAGAACGGGCCACTGGCATTGCATTCATACAATAGAAAAATTGAGCATATGTTCTGATCATTTTTGGTTCAATTGTTGGGTTTTTACAAATCATTTAGGAACGCTTTATTGTTAGATATTGTTAAACTGTCAAACCGCCAGCAAAAATTTTTTTGAGAATATTTTTATTTCCATTATTTTAACAAAAAATCATGTTTTTTATTCAAAATAAATTCTCTCGCATCAAATAAATACAAAACTCTCTTTTTAATTTAATGTTTTCCTCTTATTTCCAAAATAAAAAAAATTTGTGAGTTTGTTTTGTAAACAAAACATCCACTTTGACAGATCAACAATCTCATAAGTGTTCAACTCACATCATGGAGGTGAGTTGGAAATAGTTACGATTTGTAACTATTTGACACTTGAAAACGAGTTTAGGAACGATGTTCATTTGTCAAATAGTTACAAATCGTAACTATTTTGTAGTTTAGGAACGACAAAAGTTAACGATAGTTAACAATAGTTGACTATTGTTAGAAAAAAACGCACCTTTGTGATTCTGTTATGTTTTTTAGTGTCACTTTGTGTAAGAATTCATAACACATGAAACCGTCAACAATAAAAGTGACAGTTTGTTGTTTATCAAAACATCGATATGTTTTTGATAAAGTTTGTCTTGATAGATAATGAAAAATCAAATTTTTTTGACGCATTTGTTTTATTTTAAACACGTTTTTCATATAATTTTTGACGTAAGAGTATTTTTTTTGACATTTGAAGCAACGACAATGACATTCTTCTTTCCACATTGATTTGTAATCGCTGACAATTGACATGTTTGCGTATTGGGCTTTTAAGCCAAACGTCAGTGTCGAAGAAAAAAGCCTTTTGACATTTCAATTCTGAGGAAAACTGGCGTATTCCTTTGTTTTCCTCAGAATTGATTTGATTTGATTGGTTGGTTTTTTCTTTTACTTCTTTAATAAACAGTTATGATAGAAAGGAAAAAGACAAAGACAGATTGCTTAAAAGCCCAATACAAGAATGTTGAGATAGAAGACTTAAATTAAATTTGTTTTAAATGCAACTATGTAGGCACCTGTTTCCAATGCGTAACTTCAAGTAAAGTAAATAAACTGGAGTATAAAATAAAAGTAAGGATGCGTTCATAAATACAAACTTTAAATATTCTAAATTTTCACAATTTTATGCAAACTGTTTATTTACCTGTTCTTGAGTATGCAATCTAAATTATTAGAGCCCAGTTTTATCAAATTGTATATTATTTAAATATTTTTTAAGAAAAACAACAAAAATGTCTGAAATACCAACAATTTCGGTAACAAAAGATGAAGAGAACGAGGATGATCATATGGAAAATGGTGATTTCGATCACAGTGGTATGAGTGGAGCCCTAACTGATATTGAAGACATGGACAGTAATGATGAAGAAGATTTCGGTAAACAATATCTCAAAAGTGGTAATAACAGTAGAAGAGCTACAGCTACCGATATTGAAGATTATAATGATTCTGGATCTGAAGATGAAGAAAGTAAACAATATCCAGTTTTAATGTTATCTCTTCAAGAATTTCTTAACCATGGAATCATGGAAGAAAGAACTTCTGACAAGCGTTTAGATGGAACATGTGAAATGAAAGAAGGCCAATTGTTGGGTTTAGAAATGTTTGATAAAGCAGATGATTGTCCAACAGATAATGACAATTATAGCATTTCTTCTGATGACGAACAGTATGAAGAAAAGTCTGTATGTGTTGATTTGTCACAAATGCATTTGGAAAATGTAAATACTGAAGATCATGCAGAAAAAGTTGATGATGAATCAGATGAAGAATTTTCTAGAAGTGATTGTATTGATTATTTCAATGGAGCTACCGGTGGATGTGTTTCCGAAGATGAAGTTCTTGAAATGTCTGGAAATGAAGAAGAAATGGTTGTTGCTATAAGTAGCTCAGATGAAGATGACGATCCACCAGAATACTATCCCACTATTAACGTTAAGTTTACATCAAAAGGCAAAAAAGGAAAAAGGGAAGCTGTCAAATTGATGACAGCAAATTTTCTCCAAGTTTCAGCAAACTGTGAAGAGTCATTGACAGATATCGAAAAAATCGATCTTTCTGCTGCTGAAGATAGTGGTGATGATGATAATTCCATTCCCATTGCTAGAGCAGTAGTACTTGACTCAACTGAGAATTCAAATACAGACTTGGAAGATATGAATTTGAGTGAAAATATAAAATCTTCAGATGAATTTGAAAACTACAATCTTCCACCACCACATCGAGAAATGGTGCTAATTCAAGAAGATAAAAACGGCGATCCGATTACAAATGTTTTGGCAATGGAAAATGACTTTCACTTTGGACTAACAGATGGCAACCATGATGATTTTTTGACAGATGTTGAAGATATTTCAAGTGCTTTGGATGACATGAATGATTTTTCAACAAAAGAAGTGACAGATTTGGGACCAGTTTTTGAAAATGAAATTTTACAATCATCTGAAAATGTCAGAACATCTTCAATATCCAAACGAAATGATTATTTAGAAAATTTAACTGATACAGAAGAAATTTTCATGTCTGGGTCGGTGCGTAGGAAAAAGAATAAATTGAAAACTCAAAAGTCAAAATCTAAACAAAATAGTTTACATGTAAATGCGAGAAGAGATTCTATGGAAAATTGTGAATCGGATGAATCAAATATTTCTTCTAGAAATCAAGAACATCAGCCACATAGTTCAAGCGAAATATACAATAATGAGAGTTTTACTGTTGTCCATGAAAAATGTATCAATATGTTCAATGTGCAGAAGGAAAAGAATTACATTAAAGGATTGAAGGAATGCTCTGAAACGCATACCGATGTTGAGTATGTTGAAGTTGATCCAATTAAAGAAAATGAGTGAAATGATTTTCTATAATAAAACTAGTAAGAGAATTTTTTATTTTCAGTATATTAGTAAGTTTGTGAGTCGCTGTAAACATTGTATATAGAAATTAATTGCTAGTGATCGGTATATAGGTAAATGTAATTATATTGAAAACTATTGAATGCACATCATTAATCCTTATTTAAAAAAAAAATTAATAAAATTATAAATTATACTTTTACTTAACAACGATATTTTTGACATTTCGGATCCGAGGTCAAAATGACGTTTTGATGACAGTTTTATCGTGACAATCCCCCGGATCAACTTGGGCCATCTGAACTTTGAAATTTTTAGAGACTCTGATTGGTCAGATGTCAAAGTAAGTTGACATTTAGGGATATTTGGTTCTGTACAAGAGCCTCTAAAAATTCAGTACTTTAATTCAGGTATCATGCGTTGAATACGGGGAATAACATTTTATTTTCATGTTGCATGAACCAGTTTTAAAGTCATATCAAATTTAAATTTTATCGCAAACTTTATAGTGAATCAAATATTAAAGAACTCAAGAAATGGATCCGGTGATATCTAAACATTTGACAGAAGTCAGCATTTTCTAAACGCGCCCTTAATTCGTTTAAAAAGAGATGTCCTTTATTAAAGAAATGTGTTTCCACTTTTCAAACTTTCATGCGTCAGTCAATCTGTTAAGCTTGACGGATGGGAGGCAAAAGGGATTAACGGAACAGTCCATAGAATGCATGGCGTGCGTTACGCCGAAGTTTTGAACTGACAACCCGACAAAATACACACGTTCTTATGACACGCGACGGAAAAAGTAGCTAAACTTTTCACTTTTCCATCCGGCAGATCCGTTGATCCGTCGGTTGTCAAATATCGATGAGTGCGATTTTCGTTTTCTCAGCGCACATGGGTTAATTTCAGTTCTCAGAACTTTGTTCTTTTTTTCTAATTGTAACTAAAAAATTGAATGTTCGGCTACTTTTTCCGTCATATCCGTCGCTTTGGATCAGTTTTCATAAGAACGCTTCGTAACGCACGTGACGTGCCGCGATGACGTTTTTCCCGTATTGTCACTGCACAGTGACGCATACTCTCAATTTTACTGTGAGTAATGTTGAATTAAATTACTGCGGCATCGTGCGGCAAAAAACGCATGTGTGTACCAGGCTGCGTCAATTTACTGCTGTTGCGGTGACGCTGCGTCAATTTACCGCTCGTTCTCGCGTTTTTCAATTTGCAAATACCTATTTATATTTATTAAGTAGGTTATTGTATATACAAACCTTTTTTTTCTAAATCAAAGGTATGCACTTTATAAATGTAAAAGGTTCACTAATATTTGTCCATTAATGTAAAAAAAAAAAAACAAATCTCTGGCTTACACAATTGCTTCTAACTTCTTCAAAATTTAGAACATTAGACTAAAATTTTCTTTATTTTCTCATTTTGCATTTACAGACTCTGAAGCTAAAGAAACAATAAAGGCAGTTATTAATTATGAAGAAGAACAAAAAACAATCCAACCAACAAGCAACGATATTGAAGCCCCTGATGATGATGGTAAGTTTTGTTGTAAAAGCTTATTGTTTGTTGGCTGATGTAGTCATTCATTTTCGCAATGTTTTTTATATAAATTAAATTAATTTCACATCTATCATGCTATGTGTTTTTTATTGTAATTGGTCAAAGTTGAATTAAAAAAAAAAAAAAGAAATTGACTTATTCAACTATTTATTGAGTAGTTTAATTGCTGTGAGTTTTTTTACACATTTGTTTATTTGTTAAATCGTACAAAAACACAACACATTTTTCAATAATTGCACTACCAGTGAAATACATACACATCTATTTTGTAATAAATTAAACTGCGGCTTAAGTGAAAGTCCTTATTAGTTTAGGTAACTATTTGGGTTTCTTAAAAGTAAAACTGAAGTTTAAACCCAGGTTAAATTTAAAGATAACTACACGGAGAAAAAGACCACCTAAAAAAAAGCGGATGCCACCTTAAAATAAGCGGGTTTCTGCATTGTTTTTTTTTTGCTAAGATGAATTCGTCGGTAAATAAGGTGACAAATCATCTTATTTTTTGAATGCGCAAATAAGACGATCTTCCATTTAATTTAAGCGAGAGATCATGTTATTTCTAGTGGAAACATTTTAAAACGAATTGGCAGCCACTGGGTCAATAGGCGAGTGCCTTACCGTTACCATTGTGCTATCTCACTGTTGGAAATAAGTATGATAAACTGCAACTAAAGCTAAAGTGTGACTATAATTTTAAAATTTTTATTTTTTGCCGGTTTTTTAAGATTCAAAATTAAAAATGAAGTTCACCTTAAATTAAGGTGGAGTCCACTTATTTTAAGCGGGAATCGTTTTGTTTCAAGGTGGTGGGATTTCAGGTGGGCATCATGTTTTAAGGTGACCTTTTTTCTCCGTTTATGAATGAATACGCCCGATTAGGTTATATTCATAAGGATTTACTAAAATCGTAACTTCTATAAGTCCACTGTTTAAACCAAAAAAAGTTTTAAGTAAACTCACTTGCTACTCATAGACGTTTTCTTTGCTATGTTTATCAAAACTCGGGTTGATTGAAAAAATTGCCTTTGCTTTTTCTCAAAAAGAGGTCTGCAAAAGTTTAGAATTTATATTTCAAGTTCACAAGCTAACAATTTTGCTTTCGAGTTTTGCTATTGTTACCTTAAAAGGTCCTATACCACCTACGCACAGTGGTACTGGTTTCTAAGAAGGGCGGCCATAGGAGATTATGGTTAGGATAGCAACAAAATATACTTGAATATGTGTGAGAATATATTTTTTTAGCAATAAAAAAGAATAATTTCAATGAAAAACAATTGATTGATAAAGAAATCTTGTATACATTTAATAACAAAATGTAAAAAGAAGCCTTGAATCAACATACAAACAAATGATTAGTTATTTTTTTAAATTATTTATTTGTTTTTTTTTTTCAATTTCAGTCATAATTTTTATGTTACATTTCAGATTTAAAGCTTGCTTAATATGATATATTTTTATAAAAATATGTACATAGTGGAGTCAAATTAGCTTTATACCTCGGAATCCAGGGAAAGTCGATGCATCTGAAAAACGAGTATAGGGCTGCATTATAATAGGGTCAAATAAGAAAGTTAAAAAAAAAATTTCACCGCTCTCGATTACAACAGTTTTTATAGACCGTTTACTGTCATTCCGTATGCAAGCGTCAATCGGAATTGCTGTCTCATTTTAGATTTTGATCAAACTTTGTAGGGATGTTCTCTAGGACTGTAAGGAAGCAAATCCATGATGATTTAATTTTAAGTTGCGTGGTTTCCCCGCTACCCGCATTCGAACTTTTTCAGAAGGTCATTTTTATGTTATTATAGCTTTGCGTCTACTAAAGATATCTTTTTGTTTGAAACGCCATGTTAAAGCTTAAGAGTAGTAATTTTTGAATATATATTAAAAAATTACGTAATAATTATCCCTGAATTAAAAATAATTTTTGAAAAACTGGTAATTTTGCTGATTTTTCATGGTTTTTGACTGGCTCCAGAACCTTGGCTATTATATGTAGGAAGCTTATACTTACCAAATATTAAATATAGATATTTTTCAACAAAATAAATCTAAAATGAACTCGATGGCTGTACTCCTTATGCAAAAATTTTAAGTTCAAAGTTTTGAGTTTTTTGAAAAAATATTTTTTTATACTATGATTTTTTACGATTTGACTAAAGATAGAAACATGAAACTAACAGTGTGTTAAGTTGAAACTTTTAACTTTAAGTCCTCTAAATAAAATTGTGTTATTTTCATATCTTCTTAGTGTACCGCTTGTTTGAAAATTCGCAAAAATGCTAAAAAGCCAAAAAAAACCTACTTAAGGCTATGATTGCACTATGTTTGACATAAGATAGAAGCATGAAATTAATAGTATATTTAGTTCGTACTCTTAGCTTAACACACTGTAAGTTTCACATTTCTTCGTTTAGTCAAATCGTAGAAAATGACAGTATAAAAATTAGCTTTTTTAAAATACTCTATACTTTGAACTTAAAATTTTTGCATAAGGAGTACAGCCATCGAGTTCATTTTAGATTTATTTTGTTGAAAAATATCTATATTTAATATTTGGTAAGTATAAGCTTCCTACATATAATAGCCAAGGTTCTGGAGCCAGTCAAAAACCATGAAAAATCAGCAAAATTACCAGTTTTTCAAAAATTATTTTTAATTCAGGGATAATTATTACGTAATTTTTTAATATATATTCAAAAATTACTACTCTTAAGCTTTAACATGGCGTTTCAAACAAAAAGATATCTTTAGTAGACGCAAAGCTATAATAACATAAAAATGACCTTCTGAAAAAGTTCGAATGCGGGTAGCGGGGAAACCACGCAACTTAAAATTAAATCATCATGGATTTGCTTCCTTACAGTCCTAGAGAACATCCCTACAAAGTTTGATCAAAATCTAAAATGAGACAGCAATTCCGATTGACGCTTGCATACGGAATGACAGTTAACGGTCCATAAAAACTGTTGTAATCGAGAGCGGTGAAATTTTTTTTTTTAACTTTCTTATTTGACCCTTTTATAATGCAGCCCTATACTCGTTTTTCAGATGCATCGACTTTCCCTGGATTCCGAGATTTTACAAATTTTATGTCTAATTTGACTCGACTAACAAAAACTTAAGGAAAACATAAAAATTCAAAAAAAGAAAAAATTATTTGAAACATTTTTAAATATGAGAAATATGGGTAAAATTGAAACAGTGAGTGTGAAAGAGTCAGTCGTAGCCCGTCGCACTTATTCGCAGACAGATTCAATTGTTTCAGAAACTACACATGCTAGAGAAAATTTATGTATATGAATCATGTATTTATATTGATGACAACATAGTTAAAAGTTTCGTTAAAGTGAGAAGAAAAACAAAAGTATGGAATTTGAACCTGTCCTTTTCTAGTCTGTTTTTTATTGAAAATTTTAAATAAAATAGAATTGTAAACTCTTTAAATATAGTACATACCTTCAACTTTAAGTTCCATAACAACAAAAAAACTTTAAAAATAATTTTAACCGAAAAATACACTTAAAAGTTTAAGTTGATTCGGGACCAAAAATAAAGCTTGAAACCAGACTTTTTTCGACAACTTTTCATGGTCGATATGAAAAGTTCCGTTATTTTCTCAAAATTTCTGTTACGCCATCTTAAAGAATAGGCTATTTATAACATATATAACGAAAAATGACGTCATTATATTGACATCGATATTTCGGCCTATGGCCTACTACGGAACCACTGTGCTACGTATTGTGCAAATCAGCGCTGATATAATTCTTCTAGGAAAATTTTCTGGAGTTTTTTTATAAAATCTTTATAGGTGCAAAGAAAATATTCTCTTAAGACATATACTATAATGTTTAGAAGTGTTTTTCCCCATAAGAATCTGAGGAAAAGCTTGCTTCTATAACGTTTTACCAATATGCTAACCCTATTTTTATATAAAGTAATTTCATTCACTCTAAAGTGAACTGTTATGGCCAGTAGGTATAAATTGTCCGATATTATGTACAATAAATATTCTCTAGTACGCTAATAGGAACGAATAACACTATTAGAGTCTGCTTCTTTTATGCTATAGGAGTAGAAAAAAGGTCGCATTTATACTTTGGATTTTTATAGAAATTTTACCCGGGTAAAATTAATCATAGTTAATCGTAGCGAGATACTTTTCTAAATTATTATTATAGAAGCAAGTGCCCTTACGGCGTAAACTTATTTTTGGCCGACAAAATGTTGAAATAAAATCATGTAGTTTTAATAAACAGAATACTTTACTAACTGTTGATAAAAAGAGTAACATCGAAATACTTTCATAAACAAAGTACACCACTGATGCACTGTAAAAATTAAAGTAGTAGTTCAATCTACAGTTTCAAATTGGTAGAAAAATAGCAAACTTAAGGATAATAAAAACAAAACTGTGTCGTTTTTTAGAATTATATTTTTATTTAGTTTTTTTTTTTTAGTTTTTAACGTCTTTAGTGTTAAACACCATTTTAAGAGAATGATAAATGTTAATTAACAATTATTTAGTATTATTAAAATATAAGATATTTAAAAAAAAATCCAAATTGGTTCGTGCATACTTCCTCCTTTGGTGTAAAGTCTAATAGCGTGGATAAAGGATTATAAATGTCAGTGCATAAATTGTCCTAAGAAAAGCGACTTCTAAATTAAAGAAAAAATGAAGAAAAGTCAATTTTTATAATCAAAAATAAAATAAAAAATCCATTAAATCAAAAATGCAGAATTGGAGTTTTGAGTTTCAAAAGCGTAAAATCATAAATAAATAAGAAGAAAAAAAAAGTTTTTTTTACCAGTGCAAATGATTAAAAAAAAATGTTTTCGGAAAATTTAGGATTAGGGGTATAAAGCAAACAATCGACTTTATCGCAGCAGACTATCAGAATTAGGATAAGAGAGAGAAAAAATTTTGCTGGGCGAAAAGCGGGATTTTAAAGATTTCTGAAAAATGTACCAATGCTATCGTTATGTAAAAGTTGAAGAAAATGAAAAGATCTTTTATTTAAATCATTTTTAACATAACCTCAAAAATATTGGCAAAAATATCAAAAAGAAGCTGAGTGGGAATCGAACCCAAACCTCTGGGTCCATAGTCCATCGCACCCAGGGTATAAAGTTGGACTTTATTTTATTCATGAAAATATCAAAACATTATTTGTGTATGGAGAATTTCATGAATAAGTTCTAACGAACAAAGGGTCCGCCATTTGTTTGTAGTTTTATCTTTTATGGTCTTAGTCTAAGAGTTGATTAAGTGTCCATCCCATGGTAATGATATTTTCTAAAACCTACGCTGAAATGGTTTGGTTCATCCAAAAATCTTTATTTATGAAAAAAGAAAATTTTCAAGTTACTATTTGGATAAGCTTTGCTTACAAAAGACAGACTTGCATTAAATATGTCTTCCACCTTAATGGTTAATTTAGAAGTAATCCGGTAAGATTATTTCGGGAAGTATATATTAAAAATAGAAACGTGCTTTCTCATTCACGAGTTAGTACCTTCTACCCTTTATCGCAGGTTGTGGGTAGTTTTAGATTTTAAACCAACTGTCTGCTGTCTGTTTCTATTTTTTGAGCTATATGTTCAGACAAAATTAAAGAATAAAACTCATACCTACACACAAACACATGACATACGTACTACACATTTGAACAGAATATTTACAAAATGACTATCTCCGTTGACAGAGTAAATTTAAAACAATATTTCACCAATTAATGTAAGGTTACAATGATAAAAACTAAATTTTTGAAAGCAACGACATTTTTGAACTTATGACTTCATAAGCCCTAAGATAAACATCTTCAATAGATAACAACAAAAATTCTTTAAATTCAGACTTATGGTCAAAACCTAGATCCGTTAAAATAAAAATCTTACAAACATTCGTTTTCATTTTTCAAATCATCAATTTTCTTCAGCTTTTTCACTCATTGCATGTGTTCAAATTTGTTGTCATTCGCATTTGTTTTATATCACTCATCACACTTATCTTTGTTAAACCTTTTTTAATTCTTGCTTATGTAAGTTCTATCTATATGAGCTAGTACAACAAACAAAAAATCTATTTCAGAACATGAAATGGATATTATCCGCAAGGAAGCTACGATTCTAATAAAAAACGTCCTTGAAGAAAGTGTTAATATTATAAACAATCGACAACAAACCGAAACAACAGATTATGATAGTCAAAATTTAATTAATTCAAAAATGGAAATATCCATATCCGAAAGCAGTGAAACTGAATCAAAGTCTAAAATTTCAAACGATGATGATAATTACCCATCAATTGGTGAAAATATTAATTCAAATCAATTAATAACAAAGAAGTCTGAAGAAATTACTTCAACAGACATTAAAGGTAAAACAATAAACAAACAAATTTTGCGTTAAAGTAATTTCTTGGTAATTTTGTAACCTATATTAATTATGTAGTCTTACCACCAACAACATCCTACAACAACAACATTACCCGTAAAGAACAAAGAGTTGAGAAAAAATTCCAAAAAATCTCATCTCAAGTCGAAAATATTGATAAGAGTGTCGAGAGTTTCGATCAAACCTTTGATTCTTTGGTACATGAAGATGAAATAAGTAGTTTGCATCAAGACTTTTCAAAAATAAGTTGGAACGAAAGTGTTTCGGCGACGACAAGTACCATAGCAGACATTGAACAAAGTACACCAGACACTGATATTCAGGATTTTCTAACAGGTATGTTTGCATTAACTCCAGCTCACTGTTGATAAATAGTTATTTCAGAGGTAGAATAGTTGAGCTCAGATTGCATACATTTTGAACAAAAAAATAATCAAAAAAATAATTATAATCCATATGGCATGATAGATTTGAAAAAAAAAAACTCCTTTCTGCTTTGTGCATTTGAATTTGTTTGTTTTGAATTTATAACTCCCCCTAATACAAATTACCCTCTTTCCACACTTTTTGTTTTTAGACACAGGAGAAGAAAACATCCAACGCGGTATCAGTGAGGAAATGCCCATTGAAATGAATGTCATGGAACTTGACAGTGCACCGCGACCAACACCACGTACATGTTTACCACCACCATCAACTTCGGTAGAAATTTCTCAAGAAACGTCAACTCAAATAGAAGAAGAAGAAGAAGATCTTCGAAAAGAGGCACCACCAGTACCTCAACCTAGAAAGCAGATAAATGTTGTAACTTCTTCAACAGAAGTTACTAGTAAATTCTTAGATCAATCTGATCCAAAAGATTCAGATCAATCATTGCACGAAATAGAAGAAGATTCTGCAAGATTAGATACTTTTTCAGCTGAACAAGAAGAAGATCTTCAATCTTCTGACAAGCCAGAACAAAAATTAAGTTTAGATCATGATATTGAAGATCAGTCACTAATTGACACCGAAAATCTTCCCATCGAACATGTAACTATTCAAAATGGAGAAAGTTTAAGTTCTTTGAATAGAGTTTCATTTCAAGAAGACTACGATCACACAACATCACATTCCATAGAATCATCGAAGATATCACTATCTTCACCAAGACATATTAAATTAGATACTTTTTCATCAGAACAAATTGATTCAACTAAGGAATTGTTAGAAGACTACCATTTAACATCGGAATTAAATATTTCCCGTAAGAGTTCCTTGGATCCTTCGGCAAGTAGTTTCAAAAGATCTCCTAGTTTATCGGATTCAATGACCAAACTTGTCGGTGTGGATTCATTTGAGGATGATAAGTCTGAACGAAGTGGCGATAAAGATGATGAGCCACAAATTGGTTTCTATATTGGAGAGTCTAGCACGAATTTGATAGTTAAATCGAAGTCTCCACAATATGATGAAGAACCTGAAAGAATTGAAGATAGTTTATTGAAAGCTGCTGCTGCTACTGATTTGGAAGAGAAGGAACCTGAAGAAGAAGTGATTTCTGTTAAAGAAGAATCAAAATCGGAATCTGATTTTAGTCCTTCAGCGGTTGTTCGACAAGGTTCCGAGACTCGAAATGATATTCTAGAAATTGAAAGTGAATCACAGAAAACTGTTATCGATGGGATAAAAGAACCCTTGGAACAGATAACAGCTGTTAAAGAATCCAAAGAAACATCTTTACTGGACGAAGAAATTTCAGCTGTAAGTGAATCAAAAGTTACATCTTTACCGATGATGGAAGAAATACAAGAGTTTGATCTTCAAAAACCAACTACTGCTGAAATAATACCATCAACTCTTGGTGAACGAAAAGAATCAACTTTATTAGATGAAGAAGAATCAGTCTCCGAAAAAACTGTTGACGAACCAGAAGATATTCACCAATTACACAAAACAGAACAACAACCACAAAGCAAAGCTTCAAAATTGGATCTTCTATTAGAAAAAAGTGAACTTGAGCTCTCCGAAAAACTGTGTACTTTACCCGGAGGTGTAATCAAATCCGTTGATCCTATTGAAACTTTAAAGACCGAAATACAGCTGCCTGATAAACTTTTAGTCGAACGAACATTGGAAGAAGTTGAAATGTCATTAGACGCCGCAAAAGAAGAGCTTATTCAAGTAGTTCGTGATGGAAAAGCTATTAAAGAATCACCATCAGAATTTGAATTTAAAAATATTTCCCACTCAAAGCTACACATGGATGAAGGAGATGATAAATGTGAAAGTCTAATAGCTCCAACAGTGCTTGATGATATTCAAGAATCAAGCGATTTGCTTGAAGATGGTGGTCATGATGATGTAAAAGTTGAAGGTTCTGAAAAACTTGTCGAAGTTACTGATCAAAGTGTTGTTGAGAAGCCCTTGAGTCCGATAAATAATAGATGGTCTTTACACGAAGTCGATAACTCTAGCTCAAGTGAAAGCTACTACAAAAGCATTAGCAGACCGGGATCGTCTGATTTTGACACCGTACAGACATTCCATACTTCTTCGGAATATCAAACAGCAGTCGATGCCTCCATGTGCCGGGGATCAACAGAGTATATTAGTGCAATGGGTACCCTAGAAAGTAGTGGAAAGACAATTAGTTCACGGGAAAGTATGAAAAGTCTAAGCTCAGAAGCTTCTGGAAATTTGGGAAGCATTGATACATCAGAATTGTCTGAAACATTGGTTGCATCGCTGGGTGATCAAGATATTGAAATTGAAATCGAAAGTGAAGGTTTTGAAGCTCTTGAATTTGATAATATTATGCAGGCACATCAAGCTGAATTTGAGTCTCAGCAATCGTGTATGAAGAGATCTCAAGAAATGATATTTACAAAGGAAGAAATCACTGCCGCTGAAACTACAACTGCTGAAATGCACACTTCTAACATTCCAATTGCTGAAATTCGAACTGATGAAATCAGAAGTGTGGAAATTCCAACTGCTGAAATTCGTAGTGCGGAAATTCCAACTGCTGAAATTCCAACAACTGATTCAAAGAAACTGCCAGAAAGCAGTGTCGTAGGAAGTTTTGAATACAAAGATGATCAAATAATAGCTTCTAGCTTGGAAGAAAGTAGCATATTATCAATGTCAAGTGCATCGACAGTAAACACGGTTGTTAACAACTTTGAAGATCTCATAGGATCAGCAGGTTCATCTTCATTAGCTGGTATTGAAATGTTTGCATCATCATATGCTGCTGAAGATTCAATTTTACAATTTGATGAATCAAATTTTGTCCCTGGTGAAACTTCACAAAGTGAAATCGACCCTTTAGACAAGCCTTCAGATGAACCACGTCGTAGAGGACATAAGCGTCATGAGAGTACTTCGGTTAGCAGTGAAGTTGTTAAAAATTTACTCGAAGAAGAAACTGAAGGCGCACCAACCGAAGTTACAGAACAAAAAACTCCCACCTCTGGCAGTCTTGGAGGTGGAGACGATTGCAAAGGTAGTGAATCCGAATCCGATCATGATCCCTATGAATCAGAATATTCAAGAGCATTCAAATCTCCATCGCAGAGAAAGAAAAAGAAGGAGAAAAAACCAACAGATGCCTTAGAAGATAGTAGTCAGGAAAGTCTTGTTGGACCATTACACTTGGCTGCTCAGGTTATTATCGAAGATGCTGTCACTGAAGAACTTGAATCACAAATTATTGCTGAAGAACAAAGACGTCCATCTCAAAATATGCAAGATTATTCGAATATTCCTGATATTAAAGTGACTGAAGAAATTTCCATTGATACCGAAGAAACTGATGATTTTCCTGATAGCACTTTGTATAAAGTGAAGACTCAAGATGAATTGAATAAAGTTGAAGATACACCAATTCCACGAACTACTGAATCAGCATATTCTTTGGATGATGAACAATTTAATGTGCTTGTTCAACAGCAATATAAACAGAAACTTGCTGATTTAAATGAAGCTAGTGATTTTGATAGAGATAGGGCACCTGATTCGCCAGACTCTTTCGAAATGGTCGATCAACCTGATATAACAGATGAATTTGTAATAATCGAAGAAGTCGCTAAAGAAGCAAGTGAATTCGATGTGGAGGGTAAAAGCATAAAGATAAGTTCAAGTAAAATGGTCAAAAAACACGATGAAGAAGTTGAACAAATTTTGATCAAATCTGCTCCAGCTGCTACGAATCTAGGCTCACAAATCTTTCGCGATGACTTGAATTTCGAATTCGAAGAAAGCCCACCCTCGGTTCAGTCACAAGCTGAACAGGATTCAGATGAAATAGCAGCGAATAAGAAATGGGTCGAAATGCAATTATCCGATCATGCTGCTCAACTAAGGTATCCTTATGAATTGGAAAGGGGGGTTTTGGAAGATATTAAAGAAGAAGATGCAGAATTCGAAGTTGGAAGTAGTCGAATCAGTAGTTTTAAGGATTCATTCTCTAGTACTCCTGATTATGATGTTCTAGCTGGACGGAAATATTTCTCCAAAGCTGAAAATGATAATATTTCAATGAGTAGTCTGCAAGAGTTTGAAAGTCTTGAGCAAGCGATATCACTTGAAAATAGAAGAATCTATACTGGTTCGACAGATTCAAGCAATGGTAGCTTTACAAGACGATACACGATTAAGAATGCAGCTGGTGATGATATATCTATGTCGAGTTTGAAGGAATTCGAGGGATTGGAAAACGCCTGCATTGAAGCCCATTTAATTGAAATTAAGGCTAAGGAAGAAGCTGCATTACTTTTGTCAAGATCAGACGAATCGAATAACTCAAATAATGGTAGTGAAAGTACTCAAAATGTTGTTGTTTCGAAATTAAAAACAATAACTCTCCAATCGATACCCAAAGAAAGTGTTGAAGCTATTCTTAAGTCGAAGCTGGAAGAGTGTGAAGAAATGAAAGGAAATATAATGGAAACTTCATTAGATAGCCTTGAAATGGAGGGAGAAACGTCAAAAAATAAATTTGGTTATGAATTATCAGAGCATGGAAGTGCTGATAGTTTGGAGATTAACAAAAGTGTAGAGTTAGTTACAAGTAGTATAGACTCATTTGATATTTCGAAAGAAATTACAACCAAATCCGATGCTGATTCTCTAGAACCAATATCCAATCGAGAAAGTGTAGATTCAATTGAAGTTGAACAAAAACTACAACAACAACAACAACAGACTTCAATGATTACAAGTGAAGCCGAAAGTGCCGCACCATATACAACAGTATCGACAGTTTCTGATGAACAAATCATCCAACATACCAGTGGTAGTGAAATAATTAGCCAAACAACAACGACTACAATAACAACAAGTGTCATTACAATACCATCAAATT
Source organism: Episyrphus balteatus (assembly GCF_945859705.1). Taxonomy (NCBI): domain Eukaryota; kingdom Metazoa; phylum Arthropoda; class Insecta; order Diptera; family Syrphidae; genus Episyrphus; species Episyrphus balteatus. The sequence continues at coordinate 38,481,581 of NC_079135.1, forward strand.
CAAGTCGAATATCAATGGATATGTCAAATGATTCGCTGAATTTGTGTATTGAACAAACAACAAGCTCAGCAACAAATGCAACTTATTGCAATGAAGGTGATTCGATGATGACAGATAGCATGACGAGTGTTGCATCTAGTACGTTAATTGAAGACTCTGTATTTCCTGTTTCGAGTCAATCATATGCATTGCACTCACATCACACTGATAATATATATTTTGAAGACGAATCGCCGCCTGCAAATTCAAAAACTGTAGGTACGTACAAATACATTTAAGATGGTCTAAAAAATGGGAGTTTAAAATTAGCAAAGTAATAATTAACCATAAAAAGCAGGCGCAACGATTTTGACGTTTATCAACATCAAATCAACAATCATTACAAAAAATATTTTTTAAGGCTTAAGCCTAAACAAAAAAGGTGATGGTGTAGAGTTTCCAACTTATTATTCTTTTGACAAAAGTGTCAACAATTTGTTTGGTTTGCTTTTTTTGTTTTTAGTTTTCTTACTGTCGATCGGGAAGTTTAAAAATATTGATTTTCTCATTTTTCGTTAAATGAATGAGAAGTGAAGATTTGGCATCATTTATTACCGTTTAATACAGCCTAAGACCTTCTCTTCTGTGATTACGTTGTATAGCAAAAAGAGCTCAACTCTCTTACCTTTTTAGGGTGTGCTCAGAAGTTTTGGTTTATTTTTTTTTTTATATAAAATATTCAAAGTATTCTCCAAATTCGTGAAAAAAGTCTACAAAGTCCTTTCAGATAATCCAAAAGTCCTAGAACTTACTAAATATATGAACAAAATATTTAATTCTGGAATAAATTTTTCTCAACACCAATACGGTGTCCTTTTGACGTAATAAAATAAAGGATTTGTAAATAAAAAAAAAAAATACTGGCGAACTTTATGTTGTTTAATGTACAAAAAATTGTCATAGCGTCAAGTTTTCATTGTACTGACAATCAAGTATGCATTAGCGCATATATTAGATTTAGAAAAGCTTTAAAATCACCATGTCACTTGTATCACTTTTACACCAAAAGCTTATTGATTAAAACTTCAAGTTATTATAGATGTTTGTTTACTATATGATATAATTTTCTGATCCAATTAAAACATTCCATTTCAGATGATAGCGGAAAAAAAGCTGAAACCAAGCCATAAAAAGGTTAGTATTTACAAATTGTACATAGTTCCGATAACCATACATTATAAGTTATTTCATGAACACGTCTCATAAAAGTCAGTCGTAAATTATCATCAAACGTCAAACTAAATTTTTAATTGGAAACTATCCTTATTTTAATAAAAAATTGGTGAATACAACCCTTAAACCAAAATGACCCGTTTTTTTTTTTTAGTGGAAATAAATTCGTCGGAAAACTATGTTAATCTATATTTTTTTATATAAATGTTTATTTTCGAGTATTTTTATTTATTTTTGCTTATAAAATTACTGTTCAATAAAATAACCAGAACGAATATTCAGAATTCAAAAGCAAAAAAAAAAAAAACTACTGGATCTGCCATTTTCTCCCACTTTTGACAGATGCACAGAACTGAACAGAAAAAAACACCCACTTAAAAAAAAAAAATATCAAAAAAATAAACCGATTAACATAGCGATCAGTCAAATAGAGATTTCTCTACCTACCCTATTTTCGAAGAAGAATATTCCAATGGCATCAATGGCATTTCGTGTGTTTTTATTAATTAAATTCGGCATAAAATCTTGTTGACATTTTCAGAAATACAAAAATTTTCGACAAACGAAAGAGCTGACGTTAAAACCTTGAAATAATTGTGCTATGCTGTATCTCAGTAAAAAACGATCGCATCATGACAAAACAAAAAGCATTTAAAAGCTACATTCTTCTTGTTTTAGGTTTTTATGACAAAATATTTTATTTCTAACGGTAAAATACCTTAATCGTTGGAACTGTTAAAAAACCAAAATTTTCAAATTTTTTTTACTTTTACTTTGCTAATAAAAAAGTGGGAACATTTTTTAGGATGAAATGATTATTATTTTTGGAAAGGCTTTTTATTTGGCTTTCAGATTCTTTTTGTTTTAAACTTTTACGATTTTTTTTTAGACTGCAATATCAGTCATCAAACCAAAACCCATACTTTTGACTTTGAGTATCAATATCTTAACGAATCACCTTACAGAAATTTCAAGGATAGGTTTAAAAACTTCATTCAACTCCCTGCAGAGAAATTACGCTTACTTTGTTAAAAAAAAATGTTTTATTACATTTGAGATCAATTTAGAAAAAGTATCGAAATAGGCACTTTTATGTTTTTTTAGAAAAATGTGCCGCTGTTTTATAACTATAGGTGATAAGATTAAACTGAGGCTTAATTATTGATTATGATTATTAATTAATATGCAAAGTTTCAGACTTATTCATCAAGCAGTTTTTCTGTTGTTACTTCTAAACACACTTTTAAGAGAAAAATCAAATTTTTTTTGAGTTTATTTGAACATTTTTTTAATAAATATCGTTTGAATTTTTGATAAAATAAAGAAAAATCGAAATTTTCAAAATTAGGAAAATATCCAAAAATGGTATGAAAAGTTTTTTTCAAAATTTAACTTTTTTTTAATTTATCTAAAATTTAAACGAATTTTATTAATAAAATTCTCAAATAAACTCAAAAGAATTTGATTTTTCTCATAAAAAAGTGTTTAGAAGTAAGTCATTTATAGCTAAAAGAATGTATCTTTTACTTGCTTTTTATTTTATCATGATGCGATCATATTTTACTGAGATACAGCTTATCGAAAATCACAAAAAAAACACGATTTTTTTTTGTTCCCTTAATTTTTTGGGCTAGTGTATTTAAGTAAAGTATAATATTTTTTTATATATTTAGATTTGTATTAATTGCAAGAAAATCTCTTAAATAGAAATCATTTACAAAAAATGTTATTGTAAAAAATGCTGTCTCTACAGTGAGTCTTTTTAAAATAAAAGTAGCTTAATAAAAACATGTAGCTCAACATAATGCAGAAAAACTGAAGCAGTTTTGAATATTTTTACCTTGAACTTAGTACACATCTTGGAAACATTATTCCGCACAGAAATAAGCATTGTTTTTTGAAAATATTAAAATTAGGGTATTTGTCGATTTCTAACTCAAAAACCAGTAACCTCTTATTACTTACAATTAATTTTTTTATATAATTATGAAATGATTATCGAAATAATGTATGTGTTACATGTTTTGTAAAAAATTGAGTGTTCTAAGATCAACCAGATCCCTGGTTTTGTAAAAAAAATCAAAATGATCTCCAAAAAATAAAATGGCGTCCAAATGACTCTAGGTGTACCTAGCTGTCCAAACTATGATTTTCGGCTCGTGCTCCTTAGAATTCTGAGAAATTAATAAGAACTGTGTAAGGAACGTTTCCCTTACATACAATTTACCTACATACAATTAATTTACTGCTGAAAAGCTCTTTCTAAAAAATTGTAGGAGCATACGAGTAAAATAATTTTTTTTAAATCTAAATAAAGTTGATAAACAATGGTTTATTGCAAGAATTTGGTACCCTTAGATTTATTGTTCTCATTACAAATTGAACATTAATACCAAATTTTAACACCGGACCATTATTTTCCAATATAATTTGGATATCAAAAAAATTAACTAAAATATTATAATTTTTGGGATACTATAGGAATGCCAGTCAATTTATATTTAAGCCAAACTACTGAAGTATTTTCAAATACAAAGATTCGTTTTCACCCATCATTTTCTTTATTGCTTTTGTATTTACCAACATATCTACTATGCATATATTTATAACTATCAAACAGCCTTGTTAAAAAATTTATTTCTAATATATTTGTTTTTAATTTCAGGTACTACATCATTTTACTATGAAGAACGTGAAACATAGCTTTCTTAAAGACTTTTGATACGATAAACAAGCTGCACAAGCCACACAATAACAAAAAAAAAAAAAAAATAAATAAACAATTGGAATCAATACTCTCTCGTATGAACCATGTTAATTGAAATTCCAGAATACATTTTTAATTGTTTTTATATATTATTTAATTTATTTTGTATTCTTAAATAATTGCTTAAAAATTATTAAAAAAAAAGAAAAAGAAAATTAAAACTTTATTTGTTGAGTGTTTTAAAATGATCCCTCCTTAAAATATTATTATTATTTTTTTTAAACCATAATATTAAAAAAACAAAAAAAATTATCTGCCTAATTATTTCTTTAGCTCAAATTAGTTTACTGTGTCTGAATTAGGGAAAAAAAAAAAAGAAATCAATGAGAAATCGCATTATTTTATCGCAAGTTAGTACGTTGTATACCTTTTATAAATGTTTGTTTAGAGATAATTTCTCAAATTAAAATAAATTTACACATTAAATGTTTGTCACATACACATGCGCATATATTAACCTAAAATAAATGCTTAAAAAAGTAATAGTTTGTTGAGTTTTAATTGAAAAAAATAATCCTAATTGGATATAAGTTTAAATTACCGGTAAGTATTAAGTAATGAAATCGCACTTCATAATCCGCAAAAGGAGTATAAAATCATCGAACAAAATTGAATATGCAAAATATTTATAATGCCGGAAAACTTTCCACGCAGAGTTCAAAATGTTTTTTTTTTATAAGTTTTATTGCTTTTATTTTGGGCGGAATTTTGCAAATTTTGATCCCAAGAAGACGTATTTATATTTATTGGCAAGATACCACCGTTTTAGACAACACATAGCATATTTTTTCAGGTGATTTTTTTTAGGTCCTGATTGTTTCTAATAGGTACAAAGGGAAGTGAAAAGCAGAGTTCAAAACTGTATTTTTATAAGGAAGTAAAATAACGTATTTTTTTAGAAATGTTTGGATGCAAATAACTCAGCAACCCGACGTTCAAGAATCTTTTGGTTTTCAGTTATGAATAGATCTCAAAGAGATTTTTCTTTTGATATATAACTCGAAGGATTTGGAGGACTTTTTTGAAAATGCATTATTCTTAGGCGAGGGGTTAACCTTGATTTTTTCTCGAAAATCCTAAAAAAATAAATTTCAAATCTGCTTCCGAATGTAAGAAAAAAAATATTTCGATTGCAAATAATTTAGCAACCCCACGTCCAAGAAACTTTTTGTTTTCAGTTATGAATAGAGCTCTTAGAGACCTTTCTTTTGATGTATAACTCGATGGATTTGGAGGACTTTTTTGAAAATGCATTATTTTTAGGCAAGGGACCTTGATTTTTTCTCGAAAATCCTAAAAAAATAAATTTCTAATTTTTTTCCATAAATGGATAGGTCTATTCATTGTGAGCTCATATCTGTAAACCAAAACTTTTTTCGAGAACTTGATCCGAAAAATCTGCTTCCGAATGTAAAAAAAATATTTCGATAGCAAATAATTCAGCAACCCCACGTCCAAGAAACTTTTGGTTTTCAATAATGAATTGAGCTCTAAGAGACCTTTCTTTTGATGTATAACTCAAAGGATTTAGAGGACTTTTTTGAAAATGCATTATTTTTAGGCAAGGGGTTAACCTTGATTTTTTCTCGAAAATCCTAAAAAAATAAATTTCAAATCTGCTTCCGAATGTAAGAAAAAAAATATTTCGATTGCAAATAATTTAGCAACCCCACGTCCAAGAAACTTTTGGTTTTCAGTTATGAATAGAACTCAAAAAGACCTTTCTTTTTATGTATAACTCGACGGATTTGGAGGACTTTTTTTGAAAATGCATTATTTTTAGGCAAGGGGTTAGCCTTGATTTTTTCTCGAAAATCCTAAAAAAATAAATTTGTAATTTTTTTCCATAAATGGAGAGGCCTACTCATTGTGAGCTCATATCTGTAAACCAAAACTTTTTTCGAGACCTTGATCCGAAAAATCTGCTTCCGAATGTAAGAAAAAAAAATATTTCGATTACAAATAATTTGGTAACCCGACGTCCAAGAAGCTTTTGGTTTTCAGTTATGAATAGAGCTAAAAGAGACCTTTCTTTTTATGTATAACTCGATGGATTTGGAGGGCTTTTTTGAAAATGCATTAATTTTTTGAAAATGCATTATTTTTGGGCAAGGGGTTAACCTTGATTTTTTCTCGAAAATCCTAAAAAAATAAATTTATAATTTTTTTGCATTAATGGATAGGCCTATTCATTGTGAGCTCATATCTGTAAACCAAAACTTTTTTCGAGACCTTGATCCGAAAAATCTGCTTCCGAATGAGAGAAAAGAAAAATATTTCGATTGCAAATAATTTAGTAACCCGACGTCCAAGAAGCTTTTGGTTTTCAGTTATGACTAGAACTCAAAAAGACCTTTCTTTTTATGCATAACTTGATGGATTTGGAGGACTTTTTTGAAAATGCATTATTTTTAGGCAAGGGGTTAACCTTGATTTTTTCTCGAAAATCCTAAAAAAATAAATTTATAATTTTTTTGCATTAATGGATAGGCCTATTCATTGTGAGCTCATATCTGTAAACCAAAACTTTTTTCGAGACCTTGATCCGAAAAATCTGCTTCCGAATGTAAGAAAAAAAAAATATTTCGATTGCAAATAATTTAGTAACCCGACGTCCAAGAAACTTTTGGTTTTCAGTTATGACTAGAACTCAAAAAGACCTTTCTTTTTACGTATAACTCGATGGATTTGGAGGACTTTTTTTTGAAAATGCATTATTTTTAGGCAAGGGGTTAACCTTGATTTTTTCTCGAAAATCCTAAAAAAATAAATTTGTAATTTTTTTTACAAAATTGTATAGGGACTATGCGAAAAAATGCAAATTTTTCAAACCTGCCTGGTTCGTTTGCCCAACCCTAACCTTCTTTATTCCAATATTTTTTCAAAAGATACAACAAAAATTGTTTTTTCATATCCAAAACCGCAAAAAGTGTAAAAATCATTGATTTTTTTGTTTGCCATATAAGCAACTAGAAAATCTACATGATTAGTAAAATCTTTCCAAACATTTTTCAAAAGTAACAACAAATATATAAAATGGTGTGTGAAGTGATTTCTTTTGCAGTACACGAATAGAACTTTTAAGAACTCTCTGAACTTATGGTAATTCCAACAAATCATCACTTAGTTAAAAAATTCTGATAAAAAGCTTTTTTCAAATTATCAACCTCTTAAAAATCAAAATTTTTTTTTTTTTTTGCGTAAAAATTGTCCTTTTTACACTTTTCCACAATTAACTATGCTAATATCAACAAACTACATCACTTTTTTATGTCCCGGACATGTCCCAGGCATGTCCAAGACATGTCGCGGACATGTCCCAGGCATGTCCCGGACATGTCCCGGACATGTCCCAGGCATGTCCCAGGCATGTCCCGGAAATGTCCTGGACATGTCCCAGACATGTCCCAGTTATGTCCCGGACATGTCCCGGACATGTACCGGACATGTCCCAAGCATAACCCGGACATGTCCCGGACATGTCCAAGGCATGTCCCGGACATGTCCCAGGCATGTCCCGGACGTGTCCCAGGCATGTCCCAGGCATGTCCCGGACAAGTCCCAGACATGTCCTGGACATGTCCCCGACATGTCCCAGGCATATCCCGGACATGTCTCAGGCCTGTCCCGGACATGTCCCGGATATGTCCCGGACAAGTCCCAGGCTTGTCCCGGACAAGTCCCAGGCATGTCCCGGACAAGTCCCGGACATCATTACATGTCCCGGACAAGTCCCGGACAAGTCCCGGACAAGTCCCGGACAAGTCCCGGACAAGTCCCGGACATGTCCCGAACATGTCCCGGACATGTCCCGAACATGTCCCGGACATGTCCCGAACATGTCCCGGACATGTCCCGAACATGTCCCGGACATGTCCCGAACATGTCCCGGACATGTCCCGAACATGTCCCGGACATGTCCCGAACATGTCCCGGACAAGTCCCGGACATGTCCCAGGCAGGAATGTCCCAGGCATGTCCCGGACATGTCCCAGGCAGGAATGTCCCAGGCATGTCCCGGACATGTCCCAGGCATGTCCCAGGCATGTCCCGGACATGTCCCAAGCATGTCCCGCACATGTCCCGCACATGTCCCGGACATGTCCCAAACATGTCCCGGACATGTCCCGAACATGTCCCGGACATGTCCCGAACATGTCCCGGACATGTCCCGAACATGTCCCGGACAAGTCCCGGACATGTCCCAGGCAGGAATGTCCCAGGCATGTCCCGGACATGTCCCAGGCAGGAATGTCCCAGGCATGTCCCGGACATGTCCCAGGCATGCCCCAGGCATGTCCCGGACAAGTCCCGGACATGTCCCAGGCATGTCCCAGGCATGTATCAGGCATGTCCCGGACATGTCCCAAGCATGTCCCAAGCATGTCCCAGACATGTCCCGGACAAGTCCCAGACATGTCCCGGACATGTCCCGGACATGTCCCAGGCATAACCCGGACATCTCCCATACATGTCCCGGCAATGTCCCGGACATGTCCCGGAAATGTCCCGGACATGTCCCAGGCATGTCCCAGGCATGTCCCAGGCATGTATCAGGCATGTCCCGGACATGTCCCAAGCATGTCCCAAGCATGTCCCAGACATGTCCCGGACAAGTCCCAGACATGTCCCAGGCATGTCCCGGACATGTCCCAGGCATTTCCCGGACATGTCCCGGACATGTCCCAGGCATGTCCTGGACATGTCCCAGGCATATCCCAGACATGTCCTGGACATGTTCCGGACATGTCCCAGGCAATTCCCAGACATGTCCTGGACATGTCCCAGGCATGTCCCTGGCATGTCCCGGACATATCCCGGACATGTCCCGGACATGTCCCGGACAAGTCCCAGACATGTCCCGGACATGTCCCAGACATGTCCCAGGCATAACCCGGACATGTCCCATACATGTCCCGGCAATGTCCCGGACATGTCCCGGAAATGTCCCGGACATGTCCCAGGCATGTCCCGGACATGTCCCGTACATGTCCCAGGCATGTGCCGGACATGTCCCGGACATGTCCCAGGCATGTCCCGGACATGTCCCGGACATGTCCCAGGCATGTCCCGGACATGTCCCAGGCATGTCCCGGCCATGTCCCAGGCATGTCCCGGACATGTCCCAGGCATTTCCCGGACATGTCCCGGACAAGTCCCAGGCATGTCCTGGACATGTCCCAGGCATATCCCAGACATGTCCTGGACATGTTCCGGACATGTCCCAGGCATGTCCCAGACATGTCCTGGACATGTCCCAGACATGTCCTGGACATGTCCCAGGCATGTCCCGGACATGTCCCGGACAAGTCCCAGACATGTCCCGCACATGTCCCGGACATGTCCCAGGCATGTCCCGGACATGTCCCAGGCATGTCCCGGACATGTCCCAGGCATGTCGCGGACATGTCCCAGGCATGTCGCGGACATGTCCCAGGCATGTCCCAGGCATGTCCCGGACATGTCCCGGACATGTCCCAGGCATGTCCCGGACATGTCCCGGACATGTCCCAGGCATGTCCTGGACATGTCCCGGACATGTCCCAGGCATGTCCCGGACATGTCCCGGAATGTCCCAGGCATGTCCCGGACATGTCCCGGACATGTCCCAGGCATGTCCCAGGCATGTCCCGGACATGTCCCGGACAAGTCCCAGGCATGTCCCGGACAAGTCCCAGGCATGTCCCGGACATGTCCCGGACATGTCCCAGGCATGTCCCGGACATGTCCCAGGCATGTCTCGGACATGTCCCAGGCATGTCCCGGACATGTCCCGGACATGTCCCGGCAATGTCCTGGACATGTCCCGGACATGTCCCGGACATGTCCCGGACATTTCCCAGGCATGTCCCGGACATGTCTCGGACATGTCCCAGGCATGTCCCGGACATGTCCCGGACATGTCCCAAGCATGTCCCGGACATGTCCAGGCATGTCCCGGACATGTCCCAGGCATGTCCCGGACATGTCCCAGGCATGTCCCGGACATGTCCCAAGCATGTCCCGGACATGTCCCAGGCATGTCGCGGACATGTCCAAGGCATGTCCCAGGCATGTCCCGGACATGTCCCGGACATGTCCCAGGCATGTCCCGGACATGTCCCGGACATGTCCCAGGCATGTCCCGGACATGTCCCAGGCATGTCCCAGGCATGTCCCGGAAATGTCCCGGACAAGTCCCAGGCATGTCCCGGACATGTCCCGGACATGTCCCAGGCATGTCCCGGACATGTCCCAGGCATGTCCCGGACATGTCCCGGACAAGTCCCAGGCATGTCCCGGACATGTCCCGGACATGTCTCGGACATGTCCCGAACATGTCCCGGACATGTCCCGGACATGTCCCGGACATGTCCCAGGCATGTCTCGGACATGTCCCGGACATGTCTCAGACATGTCCCGGACATGTCCCGGGAAAGTCCCACACATGTCCCGGACATGTCCGGGACATGTCCCATGCATGTCCCGGACATGTCCCAGGCATGTCCCGGACATGTCCCAGGCATGTCGCGGACATGTCCAAGGCATGTCCCAGGCATGTCCCGGACATGTCCCGGACATGTCCCAGGCATGTCCCGGACATGTCCCTGACATGTCCCAGGCATGTCCCGGACATGTCCCAGGCATGTCCCAGGCATGTCCCGGAAATGTCCCGGACAAGTCCCAGGCATGTCCCGGACATGTCCCGGACATGTCCCAGGCATGTCCCGGACATGTCCCAGGCATGTCCCGGACATGTCCCGGACAAGTCCCAGGCATGTCCCGGACATGTCCCGGACATGTCTCGGACATGTCCCGAACATGTCTCGGACATGTCCCGGACATGTCCCGGACATGTCCCAGGCATGTCTCGGACATGTCCCGGACATGTCTCAGACATGTCCCGGACATGTCCCGGGAAAGTCCCACACATGTCCCGGACATGTCCGGGACATGTCCCATGCATGTCCCGGACATGTCCCAGGCATGTCCCGGATATGTCCCAGGCATGTTTCGGACATGTCCCAGGCATGTTTCGGACATGTCCCGGACAAGTCCCAGGCATGTCCCGGACATATCCCTGAAAAGTCCCAGGCATGTCCCAGGCATGTCCCAGGCATGTCCCGGACATGTCCCAGGCATGTCCCGCACATGTCCCAGGCATGTCCCGCACATGTCCCAGGCATGTCCCGGATATGTCCCAGGCATGTTTCGGACATGTCCCAAGCATGTTTCGGACATGTCCCGGACAAGTCCCAGGCATGTCCCGGACATATCCCTGAAAAGTCCCAGGCATGTCCCAGGCATGACCAAAACATGTCCCGGACATGTCCCAGACATGTCCAGGACATGTCCCGAATATATCCCGGACATGTCCCAGGCATGTCCCGGACATGTCCCAGGCATGTCCCGGACATGTCCCAGGCATGTCCTGGACATGTCCCGGACATGTCCCAGGCATGTCCCGGACATGTCCCAGGCATGTCCCGGACATGTCCCAGGCATGTCCCGGACATGTCCCGGACATGTCCCAGGCATGTCCCGTACATGTCCCAGGCATGTCCCGGACATGTCTCGGACATGTCCCAGGCATGTCCCGGACATGTCCCGGAAGAGTCCCAGACATTTCCCGGACATGTCCCGGACATGTCCCAGGCATGTCCCGAACATTTCCCAGGCATGTCCCGAACATGTCCCAGGCATGTCCCGGACATGTCCCAGGCATGTCCCGGACATGTCCCAGGCATGTAAAAACAAAACTACAAGTCCAAAACTTATAGAAAATACATTTTTGTGCTCTGTGAGTCGATATCCTTCGCATACAATTCAATTGGAGTTGAAAAATTCATTTTTGAAGAAAATGACATTTCAAAATCTTTAAATCGTCATATCTCGTTAACCGAGCGTCTAAACAGGTCAAAACTTGCAAAATTTAAAATTCTTTAAAAACAAAACTACATGTCCAAAACTTATAGAAAATACATTTTTGTGCTCTGTGAGTCGATATCCTTCGCATACAATTCAATTGGAGATGAAAAATTCATTTTTGAAGAAAATGACATTTCAAAATCTTTAAATCGTCATATCTCGTTAACCGAGCGTCTAAACAGGTCAAAACTTGCAAAATTCAAAATTCTCTAAAAACAAAACTACAAGTCCAAAACTTATAGAAAATACATTTTTGTGATCTGTGAGTCGATATCCTTCGCATACAATTCAATTGGAGTTGAAAAATTCATTTTTGAAGAAAATGACATTTCAAAATCTTTAAATCGTCATATCTCGTTAGCCGAGCATCTAAACAGGTCAAAACTTGCAAAATTCAAAATTCTCTAATAACAAAACTACATGTCCAAAACTTATAGAAAATACATTTTTGTGCTCTGTGAGTCGATATCCTTCGCATACAATTCAATTGGAGTTGAAAAATTCATTTTTGAAGAAAATGACATTTCAAAATCTTTAAATCGTCATATCTCGTTAACCGAGCGTCTAAACAGGTCAAAACTTGCAAAATTCAAAATTCTCTAAAAACAAAACTACAAGTCCAAAACTTATAGAAAATACATTTTTGTGATCTGTGAGTCGATATCCTTCGCATACAATTCAATTGGAGTTGAAAAATTCATTTTTGAAGAAAATGACATTTCAAAATCTTTAAATCGTCATATCTCGTTAACCGAGCGTCTAAACAGGTCAAAACTTGCAAAATTCAAAATTCTCTAAAAACAAAACTACATGTCCAAAACTTATAGAAAATACATTTTTGTGATCTGTGAGTCGATATCCTTAGCATACAATTCAATTGGAGTTGAAAAATTCATTTTTGAAGAAAATGACATTTCAAAATCTTTAAATCGTCATATCTCGTTAACCGAGCGTCTAAACAGGTCAAAACTTGCAAAATTCAAAATTCTCTAAAAACAAAACTACAAGTCCAAAACTTATAGAAAATACATTTTTGTGCTCTGTGAGTCGATATCCTTCGCATACAATTCAATTGGAGTTGAAAAATTCATTTTTGAAGAAAATGACATTTCAAAATCTTTAAATCGTCATATCTCGTTAACCGAGCGTCTAAACAGGTCAAAACTTGCAAAATTCAAAATTCTCTAAAAACAAAACTACAAGTCCAAAACTTATAGAAAATACATTTTTGTGATCTGTGAGTCGATATCCTTCGCATACAATTCAATTGGAGTTGAAAAATTCATTTTTGAAGAAAATGACATTTCAAAATCTTTAAATCGTCATATCTCGTTAACCGAGCGTTTAAACAGGTCAAAACTTGCAAAATTCAAAATTCTCTAAAAACAAAACTACAAGTCCAAAACTTATAGAAAATACATTTTTGTGCTCTGTGAGTCGATATCCTTCGCATACAATTCAATTGGAGTTGAAAAATTCATTTTTGAAGAAAATGACATTTCAAAATCTTTAAATCGTCATATCTCGTTAACCGAGCGTCTAAACAGGTCAAAACTTGCAAAATTCAAAATTCTCTAAAAACAAAACTACAAGTCCAAAACTTATAGAAAATACATTTTTGTGCTCTGTGAGTCGATATCCTTCGCATACAATTCAATTGGAGTTGAAAAATTCATTTTTGAAGAAAATGACATTTCAAAATCTTTAAATCGTCATATCTCGTTAACCGAGCGTCTAAACAGGTCAAAACTTGCAAAATTTAAAATTCTTTAAAAACAAAACTACATGTCCAAAACTTATAGAAAATACATTTTTGTGCTCTGTGAGTCGATATCCTTCGCATACAATTCAATTGGAGATGAAAAATTCATTTTTGAAGAAAATGACATTTCAAAATCTTTAAATCGTCATATCTCGTTAACCGAGCGTCTAAACAGGTCAAAACTTGCAAAATTCAAAATTCTCTAAAAACAAAACTACAAGTCCAAAACTTATAGAAAATACATTTTTGTGATCTGTGAGTCGATATCCTTCGCATACAATTCAATTGGAGTTGAAAAATTCATTTTTGAAGAAAATGACATTTCAAAATCTTTAAATCGTCATATCTCGTTAACCGAGCGTCTAAACAGGTCAAAACTTGCAAAATTCAAAATTCTCTAAAAACAAAACTACATGTCTAAAACTTATAGAAAATACATTTTTGTGATCTGTGAGTCGATATCCTTAGCATACAATTCAATTGGAGTTGAAAAATTCATTTTTGAAGAAAATGACATTTCAAAATCTTTAAATCGTCATATCTCGTTAACCGAGCGTCTAAACAGGTCAAAACTTGCAAAATTCAAAATTCCCTAAAAACAAAACTACAAGTCCAAAACTTATAGAAAATACATTTTTGTGCTCTGTGAGTCGATATCCTTCGCATACAATTCAATTGGAGTTGAAAAATTCATTTTTGAAGAAAATGACATTTCAAAATCTTTAAATCGTCATATCTCGTTAACCGAGCGTCTAAACAGGTCAAAACTTGCAAAATTTAAAATTCTTTAAAAACAAAACTACATGTCCAAAACTTATAGAAAATACATTTTTGTGCTCTGTGAGTCGATATCCTTCGCATACAATTCAATTGGAGATGAAAAATTCATTTTTGAAGAAAATGACATTTCAAAATCTTTAAATCGTCATATCTCGTTAACCGAGCGTCTAAACAGGTCAAAACTTGCAAAATTCAAAATTCTCTGAAAACAAAACTACAAGTCCAAAACTTATAGAAAATACATTTTTGTGATCTGTGAGTCGATATCCTTCGCATACAATTCAATTGGAGTTGAAAAATTCATTTTTGAAGAAAATGACATTTCAAAATCTTTAAATCGTCATATCTCGTTAACCGAGCGTCTAAACAGGTCAAAACTTGCAAAATTCAAAATTCTCTAAAAACAAAACTACAAGTCCAAAACTTATAGAAAATACATTTTTGTGATCTGTGAGTCGATATCCTTCGCATACAATTCAATTGGAGTTGAAAAATTCATTTTTGAAGAAAATGACATTTCAAAATCTTTAAATCGTCATATCTCGTTAACCGAGCGTCTAAACAGGTCAAAACTTGCAAAATTCAAAATTCTCTAAAAACAAAACTACAAGTCCAAAACTTATAGAAAATACATTTTTGTGCTCTGTGAGTCGATATCCTTCGCATACAATTCAATTGGAGTTGAAAAATTCATTTTTGAAGAAAATGACATTTCAAAATCTTTAAATCGTCATATCTCGTTAACCGAGCGTCTAAACAGGTCAAAACTTGCAAAATTCAAAATTCTCTAAAAACAAAACTACAAGTCCAAAACTTATAGAAAATACATTTTTGTGATCTGTGAGTCGATATCCTTCGCATACAATACAATTGGAGTTGAAAAATTCATTTTTGAAGAAAATGACATTTCAAAATCTTTAAATCGTCATATCTCGTTAACCGAGCGTCTAAACAGGTCAAAACTTGCAAAATTCAAAATTCTCTAAAAACAAAACTACATGTCCAAAACTTATAGAAAATACATTTTTGTGCTCTGTGAGTCGATATCCTTCGCATACAATTCAATTGGAGATGAAAAATTCATTTTTGAAGAAAATGACATTTCAAAATCTTTAAATCGTCATATCTCGTTAACCGAGCGTCTAAACAGGTCAAAACTTGCAAAATTCAAAATTCTCTAAAAACAAAACTACAAGTCCAAAACTTATAGAAAATACATTTTTGTGCTCTGTGAGTCGATATCCTTCGCATACAATTCAATTGGAGTTGAAAAATTCATTTTTGAAGAAAATAACATTTCAAAATCTTTAAATCGTCATATCTCGTTAACCGAGCGTCTAAACAGGTCAAAACTTGCAAAATTCAAAATTCTCTAAAAACAAAACTACAAGTCCAAAACTTATAGAAAATACATTTTTGTGCTCTGTGAGTCGATATCCTTCGCATACAATTCAATTGGAGTTGAAAAATTCATTTTTGAAGAAAATGACATTTCAAAATCTTTAAATCGTCATATCTCGTTAACCGAGCGTCTAAACAGGTCAAAACTTGCAAAATTCAAAATTCTCTAAAAACAAAACTACAAGTCCAAAACTTATAGAAAATACATTTTTGTGATCTGTGAGTCGATATCCTTCGCATACAATTCAATTGGAGTTGAAAAATTCATTTTTGAAGAAAATGACATTTCAAAATCTTTAAATCGTCATATCTCGTTAACCGAGCGTCTAAACAGGTCAAAACTTGCAAAATTCAAAATTCTCTAAAAACAAAACTACAAGTCCAAAACTTATAGAAAATACATTTTTGTGATCTGTGAGTCGATATCCTTCGCATACAATTCAATTGGAGTTGAAAAATTCATTTTTGAAGAAAATGACATTTCAAAATCTTTAAATCGTCATATCTCGTTAACCGAGCGTCTAAACAGGTCAAAACTTGCAAAATTCAAAATTCTCTAAAAACAAAACTACAAGTCCAAAACTTATAGAAAATACATTTTTGTGATCTGTGAGTCGATATCCTTCGCATACAATTCAATTGGAGTTGAAAAATTCATTTTTGAAGAAAATGACATTTCAAAATCTTTAAATCGTCATATCTCGTTAACCGAGCGTCTAAACAGGTCAAAACTTGCAAAATTCAAAATTCTCTAAAAACAAAACTACAAGTCCAAAACTTATAGAAAATACATTTTTGTGATCTGTGAGTCGATATCCTTCGCATACAATTCAATTGGAGTTGAAAAATTAATTTTTGAAGAAAATGACATTTCAAAATCTTTAAATCGTCATATCTCGTTAACCGAGCGTCTAAACAGGTCAAAACTTGCAAAATTCAAAATTCTCTAAAAACAAAACTACATGTCCAAAACTTATAGAAAATACATTTTTGTGATCTGTAAGTCGATATCCTTAGCATACAATTCAATTGGAGTTGAAAAATTCATTTTTGAAGAAAATGACATTTCAAAATCTTTAAATCGTCATATCTCGTTAACCGAGCGTCTAAACAGGTCAAAACTTGCAAAATTTAAAATTCTCTAAAAACAAAACTACAAGTCCAAAACTTATAGAAAATACATTTTTGTGCTCTGTGAGTCGATATCCTTCGCATACAATTCAATTGGAGTTGAAAAATTCATTTTTGAAGAAAATGACATTTCAAAATCTTTAAATCGTCATATCTCGTTAACCGAGCGTCTAAACAGGTCAAAACTTGCAAAATTTAAAATTCTTTAAAAACAAAACTACATGTCCAAAACTTATAGAAAATACATTTTTGTGCTCTGTGAGTCGATATCCTTCGCATACAATTCAATTGGAGATGAAAAATTCATTTTTGAAGAAAATGACATTTCAAAATCTTTAAATCGTCATATCTCGTTAACCGAGCGTCTAAACAGGTCAAAACTTGCAAAATTCAAAATTCTCTAAAAACAAAACTACATGTCCAAAACTTATAGAAAATACATTTTTGTGCTCTGTGAGTCGATATCCTTCGCATACAATTCAATTGGAGTTGAAAAATTCATTTTTGAAGAAAATGACATTTCAAAATCTTTAAATCGTCATATCTCGTTAACCGAGCGTCTAAACAGGTCAAAACTTGCAAAATTCAAAATTCTCTAAAAACAAAACTACAAGTCCAAAACTTATAGAAAATACATTTTTGTGATCTGTGAGTCGATATCCTTCGCATACAATTCAATTGGAGTTGAAAAATTCATTTTTGAAGAAAATGACATTTCAAAATCTTTAAATCGTCATATCTCGTTAACCGAGCGTCTAAACAGGTCAAAACTTGCAAAATTCAAAATTCTCTAAAAACAAAACTACAAGTCCAAAACTTATAGAAAATACATTTTTGTGATCTGTGAGTCGATATCCTTCGCATACAATTCAATTGGAGTTGAAAAATTCATTTTTGAAGAAAATGACATTTCAAAATCTTTAAATCGTCATATCTCGTTAACCGAGCGTCTAAACAGGTCAAAACTTGCAAAATTCAAAATTCTCTAAAAACAAAACTACAAGTCCAAAACTTATAGAAAATACATTTTTGTGATCTGTGAGTCGATATCCTTCGCATACAATTCAATTGGAGTTGAAAAATTCATTTTTGAAGAAAATGACATTTCAAAATCTTTAAATCGTCATATCTCGTTAACCGAGCGTCTAAACAGGTCAAAACTTGCAAAATTCAAAATTCTCTAAAAACAAAACTACATGTCCAAAACTTATAGAAAATACATTTTTGTGCTCTGTGAGTCGATATCCTTCGCATACAATTCAATTGGAGTTGAAAAATTCATTTTTGAAGAAAATGACATTTCAAAATCTTTAAATCGTCATATCTCGTTAACCGAGCGTCTAAACAGGTCAAAACTTGCAAAATTCAAAATTCTCTAAAAACAAAACTACAAGTCCAAAACTTATAGAAAATACATTTTTGTGATCTGTGAGTCGATATCCTTCGCATACAATTCAATTGGAGATGAAAAATTCATTTTTGAAGAAAATGACATTTCAAAATCTTTAAATCGTCATATCTCGTTAACCGAGCGTCTAAACAGGTCAAAACTTGCAAAATTCAAAATTCTCTAAAAACAAAACTACAAGTCCAAAACTTATAGAAAATACATTTTTGTGATCTGTGAGTCGATATCCTTCGCATACAATTCAATTGGAGTTGAAAAATTCATTTTTGAAGAAAATGACATTTCAAAATCTTTAAATCGTCATATCTCGTTAACCGAGCGTCTAAACAGGTCAAAACTTGCAAAATTCAAAATTCTCTAAAAACAAAACTACATGTCCAAAACTTATAGAAAATACATTTTTGTGCTCTGTGAGTCGATATCCTTCGCATACAATTCAATTGGAGTTGAAAAATTCATTTTTGAAGAAAATGACATTTCAAAATCTTTAAATCGTCATATCTCGTTAACCGAGCGTCTAAACAGGTCAAAACTTGCAAAATTCAAAATTCTCTAAAAACAAAACTACAAGTCCAAAACTTATAGAAAATACATTTTTGTGATCTGTGAGTCGATATCCTTCGCATACAATTCAATTGGAGATGAAAAATTCATTTTTGAAGAAAATGACATTTCAAAATCTTTAAATCGTCATATCTCGTTAACCGAGCGTCTAAACAGGTCAAAACTTGCAAAATTCAAAATTCTCTAAAAACAAAACTACAAGTCCAAAACTTATAGAAAATACATTTTTGTGATCTGTGAGTCGATATCCTTCGCATACAATTCAATTGGAGTTGAAAAATTCATTTTTGAAGAAAATGACATTTCAAAATCTTTAAATCGTCATATCTCGTTAACCGAGCGTCTAAACAGGTCAAAACTTGCAAAATTCAAAATTCTCTAAAAACAAAACTACAAGTCCAAAACTTATAGAAAATACATTTTTGTGATCTGTGAGTCGATATCCTTCGCATACAATTCAATTGGAGTTGAAAAATTCATTTTTGAAGAAAATGACATTTCAAAATCTTTAAATCGTCATATCTCGTTAACCGAGCGTCTAAACTTGCAAAATTCAAAATTCTCTAAAAACAAAACTACAAGTCCAAAACTTATAGAAAATACATTTTTGTGCTCTGTGAGTCGATATCCTTCGCATACAATTCAATTGGAGTTGAAAAATTCATTTTTGAAGAAAATGACATTTCAAAATCTTTAAATCGTCATATCTCGTTAACCGAGCGTCTAAACAGGTCAAAACTTGCAAAATTCAAAATTCTCTAAAAACAAAACTACAAGTCCAAAACTTATAGAAAATACATTTTTGTGATCTGTGAGTCGATATCCTTCGCATACAATTCAATTGGAGTTGAAAAATTCATTTTTGAAGAAAATGACATTTCAAAATCTTTAAATCGTCATATCTCGTTAACCGAGCGTCTAAACAGGTCAAAACTTGCAAAATTCAAAATTCTCTAAAAACAAAACTACATGTCCAAAACTTATAGAAAATACATTTTTGTGCTCTGTGAGTCGATATCCTTCGCATACAATTCAATTGGAGTTGAAAAATTCATTTTTGAAGAAAATGACATTTCAAAATCTTTAAATCGTCATATCTCGTTAACCGAGCGTCTAAACAGGTCAAAACTTGCAAAATTCAAAATTCTCTAAAAACAAAACTACAAGTCCAAAACTTATAGAAAATACATTTTTGTGATCTGTGAGTCGATATCCTTCGCATACAATTCAATTGGAGTTGAAAAATTCATTTTTGAAGAAAATGACATTTCAAAATCTTTAAATCGTCATATCTCGTTAACCGAGCGTCTAAACTTGCAAAATTCAAAATTCTCTAAAAACAAAACTACATGTCCAAAACTTATAGAAAATACATTTTTGTGATCTGTGAGTCGATATCCTTCGCATACAATTCAATTGGAGTTGAAAAATTCATTTTTGAAGAAAATGACATTTCAAAATCTTTAAATCGTCATATCTCGTTAACCGAGCGTTTAAACAGGTCAAAACTTGCAAAATTCAAAATTCTCTAAAAACAAAACTACAAGTCCAAAACTTATAGAAAATACATTTTTGTGCTCTGTGAGTCGATATCCTTCGCATACAATTCAATTGGAGTTGAAAAATTCATTTTTGAAGAAAATGACATTTCAAAATCTTTAAATCGTCATATCTCGTTAACCGAGCGTCTAAACAGGTCAAAACTTGCAAAATTCAAAATTCTCTAAAAACAAAACTACAAGTCCAAAACTTATAGAAAATACATTTTTGTGATCTGTGAGTCGATATCCTTCGCATACAATTCAATTGGAGTTGAAAAATTCATTTTTGAAGAAAATGACATTTCAAAATCTTTAAATCGTCATATCTCGTTAACCGAGCGTCTAAACAGGTCAAAACTTGCAAAATTCAAAATTCTCTAAAAACAAAACTACAAGTCCAAAACTTATAGAAAATACATTTTTGTGATCTGTGAGTCGATATCCTTCGCATACAATTCAATTGGAGTTGAAAAATTCATTTTTGAAGAAAGTGACATTTCAAAATCTTTAAATCGTCATATCTCGTTAACCGAGCGTCTAAACAGGTCAAAACTTGCAAAATTCAAAATTCTCTAAAAACAAAACTACAAGTCCAAAACTTATAGAAAATACATTTTTGTGCTCTGTGAGTCGATATCCTTCGCATACAATTCAATTGGAGTTGAAAAATTCATTTTTGAAGAAAATGACATTTCAAAATCTTTAAATCGTCATATCTCGTTAACCGAGCGTCTAAACAGGTCAAAACTTGCAAAATTCAAAATTCTCTAAAAACAAAACTACAAGTCCAAAACTTATAGAAAATACATTTTTGTGATCTGTGAGTCGATATCCTTCGCATACAATTCAATTGGAGTTGAAAAATTCATTTTTGAAGAAAATGACATTTCAAAATCTTTAAATCGTCATATCTCGTTAACCGAGCGTCTAAACAGGTCAAAACTTGCAAAATTCAAAATTCTCTAATAACAAAACTACATGTCCAAAACTTATAGAAAATACATTTTTGTGATCTGTGAGTCGATATCCTTCGCATACAATTCAATTGGAGTTGAAAAATTCATTTTTGAAGAAAATGACATTTCAAAATCTTTAAATCGTCATATCTCGTTAACCGAGCGTTTAAACAGGTCAAAACTTGCAAAATTCAAAATTCTCTAAAAACAAAACTACAAGTCCAAAACTTATAGAAAATACATTTTTGTGCTCTGTGAGTCGATATCCTTCGCATACAATTCAATTGGAGTTGAAAAATTCATTTTTGAAGAAAATGACATTTCAAAATCTTTAAATCGTCATATCTCGTTAACCGAGCGTCTAAACAGGTCAAAACTTGCAAAATTCAAAATTCTCTAAAAACAAAACTACAAGTCCAAAACTTATAGAAAATACATTTTTGTGCTCTGTGAGTCGATATCCTTCGCATACAATTCAATTGGAGTTGAAAAATTCATTTTTGAAGAAAATGACATTTCAAAATCTTTAAATCGTCATATCTCGTTAACCGAGCGTCTAAACAGGTCAAAACTTGCAAAATTCAAAATTCTCTAAAAACAAAACTACAAGTCCAAAACTTATAGAAAATACATTTTTGTGCTCTGTGAGTCGATATCCTTCGCATACAATTCAATTGGAGTTGAAAAATTCATTTTTGAAGAAAATGACATTTCAAAATCTTTAAATCGTCATATCTCGTTAACCGAGCGTCTAAACAGGTCAAAACTTGCAAAATTCAAAATTCTCTAAAAACAAAACTACAAGTCCAAAACTTATAGAAAATACATTTTTGTGATCTGTGAGTCGATATCCTTCGCATACAATTCAATTGGAGTTGAAAAATTCATTTTTGAAGAAAATGACATTTCAAAATCATTAAATCGTCATATCTCGTTAACCGAGCGTCTAAACAGGTCAAAACTTGCAAAATTCAAAATTCTCTAAAAACAAAACTACAAGTCCAAAACTTATAGAAAATACATTTTTGTGATCTGTGAGTCGATATCCTTCGCATACAATTCAATTGGAGTTGAAAAATTAATTTTTGAAGAAAATGACATTTCAAAATCTTTAAATCGTCATATCTCGTTAACCGAGCGTCTAAACAGGTCAAAACTTGCAAAATTCAAAATTCTCTAAAAACAAAACTACATGTCCAAAACTTATAGAAAATACATTTTTGTGATCTGTGAGTCGATATCCTTAGCATACAATTCAATTGGAGTTTAAAAATTCATTTTTGAAGAAAATGACATTTCAAAATCTTTAAATCGTCATATCTCGTTAACCGAGCGTCTAAACAGGTCAAAACTTGCAAAATTCAAAATTCTCTAAAAACAAAACTACAAGTCCAACACTTATAGAAAATACATTTTTGTGCTCTGTGAGTCGATATCCTTCGCATACAATTCAATTGGAGTTGAAAAATTCATTTTTGAAGAAAATGACATTTCAAAATCTTTAAATCGTCATATCTCGTTAACCGAGCGTCTAAACAGGTCAAAACTTGCAAAATTCAAAATTCTCTAAAAACAAAACTACAAGTCCAAAACTTATAGAAAATACATTTTTGTGCTCTGTGAGTCGATATCCTTCGCATACAATTCAATTGGAGTTGAAAAATTCATTTTTGAAGAAAATGACATTTCAAAATCTTTAAATCGTCATATCTCGTTAACCGAGCGTCTAAACAGGTCAAAACTTGCAAAATTCAAAATTCTCTAAAAACAAAACTACAAGTCCAAAACTTATAGAAAATACATTTTTGTGCTCTGTGAGTCGATATCCTTCGCATACAATTCAATTGGAGTTGAAAAATTCATTTTTGAAGAAAATGACATTTCAAAATCTTTAAATCGTCATATCTCGTTAACCGAGCGTCTAAACAGGTCAAAACTTGCAAAATTCAAAATTCTCTAAAAACAAAACTACATGTCCAAAACTTATAGAAAATACATTTTTGTGATCTGTGAGTCGATATCCTTAGCATACAATTCAATTGGAGTTTAAAAATTCATTTTTGAAGAAAATGACATTTCAAAATCTTTAAATCGTCATATCTCGTTAACCGAGCGTCTAAACAGGTCAAAACTTGCAAAATTCAAAATTCTCTAAAAACAAAACTACAAGTCCAAAACTTATAGAAAATACATTTTTGTGCTCTGTGAGTCGATATCCTTCGCATACAATTCAATTGGAGTTGAAAAATTCATTTTTGAAGAAAATGACATTTCAAAATCTTTAAATCGTCATATCTCGTTAACCGAGCGTCTAAACAGGTCAAAACTTGCAAAATTCAAAATTCTCTAAAAACAAAACTACAAGTCCAAAACTTATAGAAAATACATTTTTGTGCTCTGTGAGTCGATATCCTTCGCATACAATTCAATTGGAGTTGAAAAATTCATTTTTGAAGAAAATGACATTTCAAAATCTTTAAATCGTCATATCTCGTTAACCGAGCGTCTAAACAGGTCAAAACTTGCAAAATTCAAAATTCTCTAAAAACAAAACTACAAGTCCAAAACTTATAGAAAATACATTTTTGTGATCTGTGAGTCGATATCCTTAGCATACAATTCAATTGGAGTTGAAAAATTCATTTTTGAAGAAAATGACATTTCAAAATCTTTAAATCGTCATATCTCGTTAACCGAGCGTCTAAACAGGTCAAAACTTGCAAAATTCAAAATTCTCTAAAAACAAAACTACAAGTCCAAAACTTATAGAAAATACATTTTTGTGCTCTGTGAGTCGATATCCTTCGCATACAATTCAATTGGAGTTGAAAAATTCATTTTTGAAGAAAATGACATTTCAAAATCTTTAAATCGTCATATCTCGTTAACCGAGCGTCTAAACAGGTCAAAACTTGCAAAATTTAAAATTCTTTAAAAACAAAACTACATGTCCAAAACTTATAGAAAATACATTTTTGTGCTCTGTGAGTCGATATCCTTCGCATACAATTCAATTGGAGATGAAAAATTCATTTTTGAAGAAAATGACATTTCAAAATCTTTAAATCGTCATATCTCGTTAACCGAGCGTCTAAACAGGTCAAAACTTGCAAAATTCAAAATTCTCTAAAAACAAAACTACAAGTCCAAAACTTATAGAAAATACATTTTTGTGCTCTGTGAGTCGATATCCTTCGCATACAATTCAATTGGAGTTGAAAAATTCATTTTTGAAGAAAATGACATTTCAAAATCTTTAAATCGTCATATCTCGTTAACCGAGCGTCTAAACAGGTCAAAACTTGCAAAATTCAAAATTCTCTAAAAACAAAACTACAAGTCCAAAACTTATAGAAAATACATTTTTGTGCTCTGTGAGTCGATATCCTTCGCATACAATTCAATTGGAGTTGAAAAATTCATTTTTGAAGAAAATGACATTTCAAAATCTTTAAATCGTCATATCTCGTTAACCGAGCGTCTAAACAGGTCAAAACTTGCAAAATTCAAAATTCTCTAAAAACAAAACTACAAGTCCAAAACTTATAGAAAATACATTTTTGTGATCTGTGAGTCGATATCCTTCGCATACAATTCAATTGGAGTTGAAAAATTCATTTTTGAAGAAAATGACATTTCAAAATCTTTAAATCGTCATATCTCGTTAACCGAGCGTCTAAACAGGTCAAAACTTGCAAAATTCAAAATTCTCTAAAAACAAAACTACAAGTCCAAAACTTATAGAAAATACATTTTTGTGATCTGTGAGTCGATATCCTTCGCATACAATTCAATTGGAGTTGAAAAATTCATTTTTGAAGAAAATGACATTTCAAAATCTTTAAATCGTCATATCTCGTTAACCGAGCGTCTAAACAGGTCAAAACTTGCAAAATTCAAAATTCTCTAAAAACAAAACTACAAGTCCAAAACTTATAGAAAATACATTTTTGTGCTCTGTGAGTCGATATCCTTCGCATACAATTCAATTGGAGTTGAAAAATTCATTTTTGAAGAAAATGACATTTCAAAATCTTTAAATCGTCATATCTCGTTAACCGAGCGTCTAAACAGGTCAAAACTTGCAAAATTCAAAATTCTCTAAAAACAAAACTACAAGTCCAAAACTTATAGAAAATACATTTTTGTGATCTGTGAGTCGATATCCTTCGCATACAATTCAATTGGAGTTGAAAAATTCATTTTTGAAGAAAATGACATTTCAAAATCTTTAAATCGTCATATCTCGTTAACCGAGCGTCTAAACAGGTCAAAACTTGCAAAATTCAAAATTCTCTAAAAACAAAACTACATGTCCAAAACTTATAGAAAATACATTTTTGTGCTCTGTGAGTCGATATCCTTCGCATACAATTCAATTGGAGATGAAAAATTCATTTTTGAAGAAAATGACATTTCAAAATCTTTAAATCGTCATATCTCGTTAACCGAGCGTCTAAACAGGTCAAAACTTGCAAAATTCAAAATTCTCTAAAAACAAAACTACAAGTCCAAAACTTATAGAAAATACATTTTTGTGCTCTGTGAGTCGATATCCTTCGCATACAATTCAATTGGAGTTGAAAAATTCATTTTTGAAGAAAATGACATTTCAAAATCTTTAAATCGTCATATCTCGTTAACCGAGCGTCTAAACAGGTCAAAACTTGCAAAATTCAAAATTCTCTAAAAACAAAACTACAAGTCCAAAACTTATAGAAAATACATTTTTGTGCTCTGTGAGTCGATATCCTTCGCATACAATTCAATTGGAGTTGAAAAATTCATTTTTGAAGAAAATGACATTTCAAAATCTTTAAATCGTCATATCTCGTTAACCGAGCGTCTAAACAGGTCAAAACTTGCAAAATTCAAAATTCTCTAAAAACAAAACTACAAGTCCAAAACTTATAGAAAATACATTTTTGTGATCTGTGAGTCGATATCCTTCGCATACAATTCAATTGGAGTTGAAAAATTCATTTTTGAAGAAAATGACATTTCAAAATCTTTAAATCGTCATATCTCGTTAACCGAGCGTCTAAACAGGTCAAAACTTGCAAAATTTAAAATTCTTTAAAAACAAAACTACATGTCCAAAACTTATAGAAAATACATTTTTGTGCTCTGTGAGTCGATATCCTTCGCAAACAATTCAATTGGAGTTGAAAAATTCATTTTTGAAGAAAATGACATTTCAAAATCTTTAAATCGTCATATCTCGTTAACCGAGCGTCTAAACAGGTCAAAACTTGCAAAATTCAAAATTCTCTAAAAACAAAACTACAAGTCCAAAACTTATAGAAAATACATTTTTGTGATCTGTGAGTCGATATCCTTCGCATATCTTCAATTGGAGTTGAAAAATTCATTTTTGAAGAAAATGACATTTCAAAATCTTTAAATCGTCATATCTCGTTAACCGAGCGTCTAAACAGGTCAAAACTTGCAAAATTCAAAATTCTCTAAAAACAAAATTACATGTCCAAAACTTATAGAAAATACATTTTTGTGATCTGTGAGTCGATATCCTTAGCATACAATTCAATTGGAGTTGAAAAATTCATTTTTGAAGAAAATGACATTTCAAAATCTTTAAATCGTCATATCTCGTTAACCGAGCGTCTAAACAGGTCAAAACTTGCAAAATTTAAAATTCTCTAAAAACAAAACTACAAGTCCAAAACTTATAGAAAATACATTTTTGTGCTCTGTGAGTCGATATCCTTCGCATACAATTCAATTGGAGTTAAAAAATTCATTTTTGAAGAAAATGACATTTCAAAATCTTTAAATCGTCATATCTCGTTAACCGAGCGTCTAAACAGGTCAAAACTTGCAAAATTTAAAATTCTTTAAAAACAAAACTACATGTCCAAAACTTATAGAAAATACATTTTTGTGCTCTGTGAGTCGATATCCTTCGCATACAATTCAATTGGAGTTGAAAAATTCATTTTTGAAGAAAATGACATTTCAAAATCTTTAAATCGTCATATCTCGTTAACCGAGCGTCTAAACAGGTCAAAACTTGCAAAATTCAAAATTCTCTAAAAACAAAACTACAAGTCCAAAACTTATAGAAAATACATTTTTGTGCTCTGTGAGTCGATATCCTTCGCATACAATTCAATTGGAGTTGAAAAATTCATTTTTGAAGAAAATGACATTTCAAAATCTTTAAATCGTCATATCTCGTTAACCGAGCGTCTAAACAGGTCAAAACTTGCAAAATTCAAAATTCTCTAAAAACAAAACTACAAGTCCAAAACTTATAGAAAATACATTTTTGTGATCTGTGAGTCGATATCCTTCGCATACAATTCAATTGGAGTTAAAAAATTCATTTTTGAAGAAAATGACATTTCAAAATCTTTAAATCGTCATATCTCGTTAACCGACGTCTAAACAGGTCAAAACTTGCAAAATTCAAAATTCTCTAAAAACAAAACTACAAGTCCAAAACTTATAGAAAATACATTTTTGTGATCTGTGAGTCGATATCCTTCGCATACAATTCAATTGGAGTTGAAAAATTCATTTTTGAAGAAAATGACATTTCAAAATCTTTAAATCGTCATATCTCGTTAACCGAGCGTCTAAACAGGTCAAAACTTGCAAAATTCAAAATTCTCTAAAAACAAAACTACATGTCCAAAACTTATAGAAAATACATTTTTGTGCTCTGTGAGTCGATATCCTTCGCATACAATTCAATTGGAGTTGAAAAATTCATTTTTGAAGAAAATGACATTTCAAAATCTTTAAATCGTCATATCTCGTTAACCGAGCGTCTAAACAGGTCAAAACTTGCAAAATTCAAAATTCTCTAAAAACAAAACTACATGTCCAAAACTTATAGAAAATACATTTTTGTGCTCTGTGAGTCGATATCCTTCGCATACAATTCAATTGGAGTTGAAAAATTCATTTTTGAAGAAAATGACATTTCAAAATCTTTAAATCGTCATATCTCGTTAACCGAGCGTCTAAACAGGTCAAAACTTGCAAAATTCAAAATTCTCTAAAAACAAAACTACATGTCCAAAACTTATAGAAAATACATTTTTGTGCTCTGTGAGTCGATATCCTTCGCATACAATTCAATTGGAGTTGAAAAATTCATTTTTGAAGAAAATGACATCTCAAAATCTTTAAATCGTCATATCTCGTTAACCGAGCGTCTAAACAGGTCAAAACTTGCAAAATTCAAAATTCTCTAAAAACAAAACTACATGTCCAAAACTTATAGAAAATACATTTTTGTGCTCTGTGAGTCGATATCCTTCGCATACAATTCAATTGGAGTTGAAAAATTCATTTTTGAAGAAAATGACATTTCAAAATCTTTAAATCGTCATATCTCGTTAACCGAGCGTCTAAACAGGTCAAAACTTGCAAAATTCAAAATTCTCTAAAAACAAAACTACAAGTCCAAAACTTATAGAAAATACATTTTTGT
Source organism: Episyrphus balteatus (assembly GCF_945859705.1). Lineage (NCBI taxonomy): Eukaryota > Metazoa > Arthropoda > Insecta > Diptera > Syrphidae > Episyrphus > Episyrphus balteatus. Next base: position 38,510,473 of record NC_079135.1, read on the forward strand.
GATCTGTGAGTCGATATCCTTCGCATACAATTCAATTGGAGTTGAAAAATTCATTTTTGAAGAAAATGACATTTCAAAATCTTTAAATCGTCATAACTCGTTAACCGAGCGTCTAAACAGGTCAAAACTTGCAAAATTCAAAATTCTCTAAAAACAAAACTACATGTCCAAAACTTATAGAAAATACATTTTTGTGCTCTGTGAGTCGATATCCTTCGCATACAATTCAATTGGAGTTGAAAAATTCATTTTTGAAGAAAATGACATTTCAAAATCTTCAAATCGTCATATCTCGTTAACCGAGCGTCTAAACAGGTCAAAACTTGCAAAATTCAAAATTCTCTAAAAACAAAACTACATGTCCAAAACTTATAGAAAATACATTTTTGTGCTCTGTGAGTCGATATCCTTCGCATACAATTCAATTGGAGTTGAAAAATTCATTTTTGAAGAAAATGACATTTCAAAATCTTTAAATCGTCATATCTCGTTAACCGAGCGTCTAAACAGGTCAAAACTTGCAAAATTCAAAATTCTCTAAAAACAAAACTACAAGTCCAAAACTTATAGAAAATACATTTTTGTGATCTGTGAGTCGATATCCTTCGCATACAATTCAATTGGAGTTGAAAAATTCATTTTTGAAGAAAATGACATTTCAAAATCTTTAAATCGTCATATCTCGTTAACCGAGCGTCTAAACAGGTCAAAACTTGCAAAATTCAAAATTCTCTAAAAACAAAACTACAAGTCCAAAACTTATAGAAAATACATTTTTGTGATCTGTGAGTCGATATCCTTCGCATACAATTCAATTGGAGTTGAAAAATTCATTTTTGAAGAAAATGACATTTCAAAATCTTTAAATCGTCATATCTCGTTAACCGAGCGTCTAAACAGGTCAAAACTTGCAAAATTCAAAATTCTCTAAAAACAAAACTACAAGTCCAAAACTTATAGAAAATACATTTTTGTGATCTGTGAGTCGATATCCTTCGCATACAATTCAATTGGAGTTGAAAAATTCATTTTTGAAGAAAATGACATTTCAAAATCTTTAAATCGTCATATCTCGTTAACCGAGCGTCTAAACAGGTCAAAAGTTGCAAAATTCAAAATTCTCTAAAAACAAAACTACATGTCCAAAACTTATAGAAAATACATTTTTGTGCTCTGTGAGTCGATATCCTTCGCATACAATTCAATTGGAGTTGAAAAATTCATTTTTGAAGAAAATGACATTTCAAAATCTTCAAATCGTCATATCTCGTTAACCGAGCGTCTAAACAGGTCAAAACTTGCAAAATTCAAAATTCTCTAAAAACAAAACTACAAGTCCAAAACTTATAGAAAATACATTTTTGTGATCTGTGAGTCGATATCCTTCGCATACAATTCAATTGGAGTTGAAAAATTCATTTTTGAAGAAAATGACATTTCAAAATCTTTAAATCGTCATATCTCGTTAACCGAGCGTCTAAACAGGTCAAAACTTGCAAAATTCAAAATTCTCTAAAAACAAAACTACAAGTCCAAAACTTATAGAAAATACATTTTTGTGATCTGTGAGTCGATATCCTTCGCATACAATTCAATTGGAGTTGAAAAATTCATTTTTGAAGAAAATGACATTTCAAAATCTTTAAATCGTCATATCTCGTTAACCGAGCGTCTAAACAGGTCAAAACTTGCAAAATTCAAAATTCTCTAAAAACAAAACTACATGTCCAAAACTTATAGAAAATACATTTTTGTGCTCTGTGAGTCGATATCCTTCGCATACAATTCAATTGGAGTTGAAAAATTCATTTTTGAAGAAAATGACATTTCAAAATCTTTAAATCGTCATATCTCGTTAACCGAGCGTCTAAACAGGTCAAAACTTGCAAAATTCAAAATTCTCTAAAAACAAAACTACAAGTCCAAAACTTATAGAAAATACATTTTTGTGATCTGTGAGTCGATATCCTTCGCATACAATTCAATTGGAGTTGAAAAATTCATTTTTGAAGAAAATGACATTTCAAAATCTTTAAATCGTCATATCTCGTTAACCGAGCGTCTAAACAGGTCAAAACTTGCAAAATTCAAAATTCTCTAAAAACAAAACTACATGTCCAAAACTTATAGAAAATACATTTTTGTGCTCTGTGAGTCGATATCCTTCGCATACAATTCAATTGGAGTTGAAAAATTCATTTTTGAAGAAAATGACATTTCAAAATCTTCAAATCGTCATATCTCGTTAACCGAGCGTCTAAACAGGTCAAAACTTGCAAAATTCAAAATTCTCTAAAAACAAAACTACAAGTCCAAAACTTATAGAAAATACATTTTTGTGCTCTGTGAGTCGATATCCTTCGCATACAATTCAATTGGAGTTGAAAAATTCATTTTTGAAGAAAATGACATTTCAAAATCTTTAAATCGTCATATCTCGTTAACCGAGCGTCTAAACAGGTCAAAACTTGCAAAATTCAAAATTCTCTAAAAACAAAACTACAAGTCCAAAACTTATAGAAAATACATTTTTGTGATCTGTGAGTCGATATCCTTCGCATACAATTCAATTGGAGTTGAAAAATTCATTTTTGAAGAAAATGACATTTCAAAATCTTTAAATCGTCATATCTCGTTAACCGAGCGTCTAAACACGTCAAAACTTGCAAAATTCAAAATTCTCTAAAAACAAAACTACATGTCCAAAACTTATAGAAAATACATTTTTGTGCTCTGTGAGTCGATATCCTTCGCATACAATTCAATTGGAGTTGAAAAATTCATTTTTGAAGAAAATGACATTTCAAAATCTTTAAATCGTCATATCTCGTTAACCGAGCGTCTAAACAGGTCAAAACTTGCAAAATTCAAAATTCTCTAAAAACAAAACTACAAGTCCAAAACTTATAGAAAATACATTTTTGTGATCTGTGAGTCGATATCCTTCGCATACAATTCAATTGGAGTTGAAAAATTCATTTTTGAAGAAAATGACATTTCAAAATCTTTAAATCGTCATATCTCGTTAACCGAGCGTCTAAACAGGTCAAAACTTGCAAAATTCAAAATTCTCTAAAAACAAAACTACATGTCCAAAACTTATAGAAAATACATTTTTGTGCTCTGTGAGTCGATATCCTTCGCATACAATTCAATTGGAGTTGAAAAATTCATTTTTGAAGAAAATGACATTTCAAAATCTTTAAATCGTCATATCTCGTTAACCGAGCGTCTAAACAGGTCAAAACTTGCAAAATTCAAAATTCTCTAAAAACAAAACTACAAGTCCAAAACTTATAGAAAATACATTTTTGTGATCTGTGAGTCGATATCCTTCGCATACAATTCAATTGGAGTTGAAAAATTCATTTTTGAAGAAAATGACATTTCAAAATCTTTAAATCGTCATATCTCGTTAACCGAGCGTCTAAACAGGTCAAAACTTGCAAAATTCAAAATTCTCTAAAAACAAAACTACATGTCCAAAACTTATAGAAAATACATTTTTGTGCTCTGTGAGTCGATATCCTTCGCATACAATTCAATTGGAGTTGAAAAATTCATTTTTGAAGAAAATGACATTTCAAAATCTTTAAATCGTCATATCTCGTTAACCGAGCGTCTAAACAGGTCAAAACTTGCAAAATTCAAAATTCTCTAAAAACAAAACTACATGTCCAAAACTTATAGAAAATACATTTTTGTGCTCTGTGAGTCGATATCCTTCGCATACAATTCAATTGGAGTTGAAAAATTCATTTTTGAAGAAAATGACATTTCAAAATCTTCAAATCGTCATATCTCGTTAACCGAGCGTCTAAACAGGTCAAAACTTGCAAAATTCAAAATTCTCTAAAAACAAAACTACAAGTCCAAAACTTATAGAAAATACATTTTTGTGATCTGTGAGTCGATATCCTTCGCATACAATTCAATTGGAGTTGAAAAATTCATTTTTGAAGAAAATGACATTTCAAAATCTTTAAATCGTCATATCTCGTTAACCGAGCGTCTAAACAGGTCAAAACTTGCAAAATTCAAAATTCTCTAAAAACAAAACTACAAGTCCAAAACTTATAGAAAATACATTTTTGTGATCTGTGAGTCGATATCCTTCGCATACAATTCAATTGGAGTTGAAAAATTCATTTTTGAAGAAAATGACATTTCAAAATCTTTAAATCGTCATATCTCGTTAACCGAGCGTATAAACAGGTCAAAACTTGCAAAATTCAAAATTCTCTAATAACAAAACTACATGTCCAAAACTTATAGAAAATACATTTTTGTGCTCTGTGAGTCGATATCCTTCGCATACAATTCAATTGGAGTTGAAAAATTCATTTTTGAAGAAAATGACATTTCAAAATCTTTAAATCGTCATATCTCGTTAACCGAGCGTCTAAACAGGTCAAAACTTGCAAAATTCAAAATTCTCTAAAAACAAAACTACAAGTCCAAAACTTATAGAAAATACATTTTTGTGATCTGTGAGTCGATATCCTTCGCATACAATTCAATTGGAGTTGAAAAATTCATTTTTGAAGAAAATGACATTTCAAAATCTTTAAATCGTCATATCTCGTTAACCGAGCGTCTAAACAGGTCAAAACTTGCAAAATTCAAAATTCTCTAAAAACAAAACTACAAGTCCAAAACTTATAGAAAATACATTTTTGTGCTCTGTGAGTCGATATCCTTCGCATACAATTCAATTGGAGTTGAAAAATTCATTTTTGAAGAAAATGACATTTCAAAATCTTTAAATCGTCATATCTCGTTAACCGAGCGTCTAAACAGGTCAAAACTTGCAAAATTCAAAATTCTCTAAAAACAAAACTACAAGTCCAAAACTTATAGAAAATACATTTTTGTGATCTGTGAGTCGATATCCTTCGCATACAATTCAATTGGAGTTGAAAAATTCATTTTTGAAGAAAATGACATTTCAAAATCTTTAAATCGTCA